>NW_006912894.1:913864-1114220 GCF_000585585.1 Capronia coronata CBS 617.96 | reverse complement strand
GCACAGGCACAGGCACAGGCACAGGCACAGGCACAGGCACAGGCACAGGCACAGGCACAGGCACAGGCACAGGCACAGGCACAGGCACAGGCACATACTGCAGGGAGATCGACCTGCGCATTCCAGTCGCGACGGCCATTCAGCACAACGCGGACTCGAGCACACGAAGCAGAATCATCCCCGCCTACATCCTCCACCGCCAGAATTGATGGTCAAAATGAGAGCCATACTACGACCCAGACTCCCTCGCAACAAGATAAGACTTCTGCTTCCACGCCAGACATCACGAACTACTACACCTTGTTCCCCTCCACGCTGGCATCTGGCCCGCCACCACACGGGCCGTTCCACATCCCCCTAGCCCAGCTGAAGCGCGAGTTTCTCCAGCTTCAAGCGCAGCACCACCCGGACAAATATCACCACTCGGAGGCCGCGCACCGGAGCGCCCGTGGGATGTCGTCGCTGCTGAATACCGCGTACAAAACATTGTCGGATCCGCTGCTGCGTGCTAGGTATCTCCTACACCATAACTACGGGGTGGATATCACGTCGGAGGACAATAATACCCACGGTAGTCTGACCGATCAGGAGACCCTGATGGAGGTCCTGGAGGCGCAGGAGGCGATCGAGGAGGCCACCACGCAGGAACAGATTGACGCATTGAAGGAGGAGAATAAGACTCGGGTCAAAGACGCCGAGAAGCTGTTGAGTGAGGCGTTCGAAAAGGAGGATCTTGAGCTTGCGAAGAGGGAGTGTATTCGTCTCAACTATTGGCGCAGTCTGCAGCAGGGCTTGCATGACTGGGAGCCTGGCAAAGAGGTCAGACTCATACACTGAGTTGATGAACACGAATGTCTATACGGATTGTCTGCTATGAATTAACTCATCTTCCCGGATACCCACTACTATACAAAACAGTAGAGAGAACATTCTGGGCGTGGTCGTGCTCGCCCATCTCTGACCATAATCAAACCGGTATCTCTTTTCCATGCTTCTTCTTCTCCATATGTTCACGTACTCTTATACTCCAGTACCCTCATTTCCGTAGCAATCCTTGACTACTCAAGCTCGGTGACTCTCAAACATGAGACTTGATCCTCTTGCCATCAGCTGCGGTCCGCCATCGCTCTCGTTGAGTCCACTCTTCCATTGCTTTTTCATAGTGGCCGTCACATCCGGCATTGGCTTCCACTTGCTTTGTTCGACGAGGGTGCTCTTGACATCTCTCTTCAGACCCTTGGTCTCATCTTCAACCTTTTTCCGTCTAAACCCCTTCTCTAGCCTTTCAGCCTCTTGCCGCACACCTTGAGCGATGAGTTCATCCCATTTGTCCCTCTGACTCTCCGGCCACGTCAAACTCACGCAGAAAACTTCGCGATCGGCGTCTTCCAGCATGGGGCTTCGACCGTGCAGATTCCGGGACAGAACTAAGCGGTCCAAGCCACAGAAGTTCTCCGTGTATCCCCATGGTCTCAAAGACTCCTTCTCACGCACAAAGAAGTTGACTCCGAACTCGGTCCAACTGTGCTCGTGCTTGGCCGCCGGGACGAAGCAAATGTCCGATACAATGTTGCAGATCCAATCCGGGATGTGGAGCACGTTCTCCAAACAGACCGTGTGACTGTCTTTACCTCCTGGCTCTCGCCGGATCTTCACCTCGACCGTTCCGATGCCACGAACAAAGACCTGACGTTGGTCTGCCACTGTGAGGACATAGGATCTGAAAGGGAAGTATGTTTTGAAGGCAGCCCGATCAATAGCAACGTGGACATTCGAGGCGCTTGAGAAGATCCAATCGTAGCATTGCTTGGCCTTGGCCTTCTTGAGTGGTATTCCGTAGGAGGCTGTACGACGGGACGTGTAGTATGAACTGGGCTCGATGTTGGGAGGAGGAAGATCTCTTCGTGGATCGAAATGAAAGGCCATCTTGCGTAAGGATGTAGAACTGGCCAGCTTTTTCAGTTGCCCTGTGAAGGACATCCAGAGAGCTTCTATGAGCAGGGATGCTGTTCAAGTTGGCAGGTCTGCCTAGTGAGTGACAGGCGATAATAGAGATAGGAGAGTATGTTCCTCATCAGGCGAGTGCAACGACTAGCCAACAACCAAAAATCGACCCGGAAAGAGTGACAACAACCACGACGTCAATCACAAAGACAGATTGAAGTGTACGTTGAAAGTTTGTTGGATTGTCACACGAGGTGGGAAGCGCCTCCCGAGTGACAGCGATATGGCTAGATATTGACTCGCCAGGAAGTCGCGGGCCGGCGTGAAGACATCGGGCCCAGATAGAAGGAACAATCAGAAGCAACACTGTTTCCAGTCATATAGAGCCACGCTTTGTGGGGTGAATAGGCCCAATGCAGCCCTCTGAAACATATATGCCCAAAGTATCACTGAGTGGCAGAGGGTGTCGACAACACCAGGACCATACAATCCTTGTGACCGATGTGAACACCATTGGTACCTGTGGACCAGGGTAGCACTTGTCGACCATCCCCATGACTGTTTGCGCTCGTGTCACCTTTCGGATAGGGTAGAAATAGACGCCTCCATCTTTGATCAGACTTAGAGCCATATTGTCATCAGTATCGTCGAACCTCAAGACTCCCACAAAGCTCATCCCAGAAAACATTATAACTATCAGCAATCCACTCTCAAATCGACGGCTTTGGCCCCGTCCAGATTGGTAAGGCAGGCTGACAGGGCTCGTTGAAGACCGTCTCGCTAATCGTTGAAGCTGTATACTCTGCCGTCGCCCCAATCGTTCTTCTTGTGTCGCCATGTCGAGAAGACCAAGACCAGGATTTCCCAAGCCGCCTCCTGTGCCAAATTGAGTCTCCCACTTGTCACAGTAAGATGCCACAAGTCTAACTTGGTGAATCAATCATTCCAGACGGGCAAGGTATGCTGCCAAAATGGACGTGGTGGAACTTCGAGAGGTTGAGTTGATGTTGACCAGATCAACAGGGGTGATCGAATGATGGGGAAGCCTTCGACTTCGGTTGATCCCAGCCTAGGTCAATTGGATGCTTCTCTTGGGTCGTTTAGCTGGGTTGTACACCTTCCATAGGGGTTGAAATGGTTTTGAAATGGAATGATACATGAGAATTCTGCAATGTCCCTGATGATTCTATGATAAGACACAACAATTATCGTCAAGCTTACCCTTAGTCCCTCCCCTGAGCCCTTTAGTAAGGGCGAGAATGGAACATGGACCTCACTCATCTTGTCGCCCTGAAACTCCTGCAAAGAACCGAGAAGATGAAAATACCATGCGGATTCTGTAATGAAAGCAACGCTCGGGCTTTTGTGGAATCTGCTATGATTCTCACCAGTAACCGTGTAAGCATGCTCTTGCAGCACAGATAGTGTCATTTGCAGTGGAGCGTTTTCGACACTCACACGGTGGGCATGGCGGAATTTTTGGAACCAAAACATGCGAAACTGTCGTGTCGGCAATTGGCTTCAGAGTCGCGCAGGTTGTCTCATCTAGAGACAGGCAATGCCAGTATATCAAGTTATCAACAACTGAACTTGATGGACAGGCGTCTCACAGACAGGCAAAGCGCACACACCCTGCAGGGGGTAATCTAGTAGGCTGCTTGGAACTCATGGACAAGGTAAGATACAAGTTCTGTTGCCCCCCTGTTGTCTCTTGAAGTACGAGGCTGAGGATGACGAACTGTGGCCACAGCCTTGTGCTTGTACTTCACCGAATATGATATAAGGCGAAGTAAACATACTTCAGTTGCATCCCCGCCTTGTATCTGACCTCATGGAACCGCAACCACCATGACCCACCATTCCTTCCTTGACACGAGACGCCTTCTAAGTAACCGTGAGCAAGATCTCGGTAGCTACAGAAGCGAACTGTGTTTTGTGTCTGTGGAGGGGAGGATTTATGCATGTGTGTCAACGTGTCTGACGGGCATAAACCTTCAAGTTGCAAGGCTTATGTTCACGTAGCCGTTGACGTCTGCGTCGGCCAGACAACGCGCTCTCCTATGCTCAGATGGACACCAGTGAACGCTGGACTCGGGGAAGCCTCGACGATGCCTTCGAAAATGCCCAGGCCAGCCCTTCCATGGTATTCCTCGACTTATTTCACCGAAGAGTTTTCCGCCATGAGGGGAAAGTGGTCAAATACGGCCAATCCGTGACTGTTCAAGAAGCACAAGCGTTGTCCTTCATCAAGAATTCCAGTCTCAGCATACCCATTCCCCGCGCCCACTGGTCTGGGACGTGTGAGAATGTGGGTGTAGTCGAGATGGGCGTGATTGAGGGAGACGGCGTTTGGAGAGGACTCTCGAAGGACGAGAAGCACAGCTACATGCAACAACTAGGGGAGATTGTGAAACAACTGCGTTCGCTTGAGGGCACGTATATTGGCTCTCTCCAAGAAGGTCCTGCAGTCGATGCTCGTCGCGATAGACATCAGGGTGGTCCTTTCTACAGCGAGGCGGCCTTCAACGAATTTTTGCTGAGCAACGCCATTTCTACCATGCCCCAGATTTATCGCAAGATGATACACGATCTACTCTCCGCCAAAACACACAAGGTCGTCTTCACCCCTGGAGACTTGAGCTCCAGAAACATCATGGTCAAGGATGGCCGAATCGTTGGCATCATCGACTGGGAATATGCGGGCTGGTATCCCGAATACTGGGAGTTTGTGCGATTCTTTAGAGCGGTCTGAGCTGATCACTGTGATTATGCCGACGTCGTGTTCGAAACCATGTATCCTGCCGAGCTCATGACGGACCACTTTCTGGGACATTTTACGGAGCATTAGACGACCACTGCAGATGAGAAACATGATGCTGACTTCTGTGGTGATTGTGAAAAGCGTCTTCCGGCGTGGTGTAGGGATAAACAGGGCCATGAGTACCACAGGCGCCAGATGCCAACAACGGCTACATCTTACCAGGTATCGTTATACGCCCAATTATGTCCGCATACCTAGGTAGTAAGAGTCGGTGTCCTCCATGAGGTGGTTGAATGTTCCGAGCGATGCTCGAGAAAGAGGAGTCTAAATTGAGTTCTGGAATATTTATATTGGGTCTCGAAATACAAGGATAATCAAACTCACCAACAGCCATAAACTTCATCCATCCAACTTACTTTAGAGTCACGAACTCCATTCCCATTCTGGCATGAGGACCTATACTTTCACAAGCTCTGGAATCACGAGCCGTGAACTTCTCTTGTGCAGACTTTTCAACACCCTTGAAAGCCGTTGCAAACTCTAACTCTAACCACACTCTTACCGCCCGACCCCAAACCTGTTACCTAGCTGTTACAACACAGTGGGGGTTTCCAGCTCAAGCATGAACCAGATTCTGAAAATGGCACTATCGATATCTGCCACAGGTAAGAAGGGATGCGGAAAGTATGGCAGGATACTATTGTCGAAGATCTCTTGTGCCACATTCATTCAGCCTGATGCCTAAACACGAACCATAGCTCCACACAGAGGAGTTCTTGCACCTGTCTCAAAATGCCCGGCAACGCTTCATATCCTCTTACGCTTAGGCTCTCATCAGCGGTCAGTTTTACGCGTCACAGGTGAGTAGGTGGCTGTCAGGATTCAATTGTCCGCGTTGGAGCGAAATGGAGACTTCCTGAACTGTCGCCGTGATGCGAGGATACTCTAGTATTTCTCCAGATACTCTCCAGGGCGGTCCTTACAGAAGGTGAATGGCCCTGAGCAGAACTAGGATACAGTTTTGAAAAAGCTTGCTTGTCCCACAGCACCCATCCAAACAATAACACGCAGATCTATTGAATGTTCCAACGGTTCAGACAAGACAGGGCCACACTCAGCGTCTGGTAGGTTATCCTATAGTCTCTGAAGAGTGCAGAGTTTATTCTTGTTCGCCAGTATGGTTCCAGCCTGGTGTGAGGACCGGCAACCCTTCCAAAGGTACAAATACATGCTGCAAATGCTGCCTCAAAGCATTTCAGAAGACTTTTCCAGATTCACTTCGAATACCTTCGCAACAGATACAAGCAACTCTCTGCTCTTCTCACACGAACACTTGTTGCAAAACATCTCTTGAACACCTGTCGCTCTCCCTTGACAGGACAACAAAGTATCATACCACTAGTACCTCAGGCACCCCCCAGACAACCGACACCAACACTCCTACCTCCCGTATATCACCTCGGGCCTCATCATCTCTCTCGCGGCTTTAAACTTCCCTCTCAACATTTACATTCACGTAATCACACCCTCCTCACCGTCATCCCAACCACCAATCACTATATCATCATGTCGTCCTTCAGCAGCAACGGCAGCACCCTCGACGCCAACACCTCCTCGGACTCTGATGTCCGTATGCTCCTAGCAGCCGAAGACCAGGAATGGTCATTCGTGCATCTCGAGCTCGTCGAGGAAGACGATGACGATACTTTTTCTTCTTCTTCTCCTTCTCCCTTCTTGTCCTCTTCGCCCGTCGACATTCAACTGTCGACACCGACATGGCCAGAAGTTACTTCGGCAACGACGGTGGCCTTCTCCTGGGATCAACCAGGAAACAATGAAGCCACCGACTTCCATGTCGACGACTCGATCGCCCACGGCGTCCGAGCACAAATGGCCAACGACCTCCACCGAGAGGTCCGGCTCACAGTGGCAGCGAGCGAGTCCGATGACGACGACGACGACAACGACAACGACAACAACAACAACGAGAACGAGAACGACGACGAACTCCCCACGGAGGAGTGGTGGGAGAACACCCTGACCGGGAATTATCTGGTCGGCCCTCTCTCCCAGTTTCGAAGCCACGGGAACTGGGTCCGCCTCCCCTCGGCGCCCAGCACATCCTCGACGACCACTCCATCGCCGAGGACGGGGAGACGCACGATCCGCCGGCTGTTGATAGACTCGGACGATGAGCTCGAAGGGTTCGTCAGATCCGGCGGCCAGACTAGGCCGTGGCTATCGCTGGCTCCAGAACCTTCTTCTGCTCGCCGATCCGGCATCCCTATCGTTGCGGAAGACGAGGATGGCACAGAGGAGACCGCCGTGCCCAATGACCCAGGGCGCCCTCAGACTCGGGATTTGGGGCCATGTGGGCAGAGTAGTCACTGGGCTGATCTTGCGCTCTTGAACCGGTGGAGATCCGCAGCCGTTGCGACAAGATGAGCCAGCCTCCGACTTTCTTTGGGTGACCACCAGATCCACCGAACGTGACCCAAAGAAAGTCTGAAAGGGAAATAGACCTGGGAACGACAGTGCAAGGCCAATCAAGACCAGAGATGCAAGTGGAAGTGGAAGTGATCGTTGATTGGATCTGGTCCGAATCTGGATTTTGAGTTGGCGATTCTATGGAACATTGGCATGAGCCTGAGCGTACAGTCATCGGAATGCTCAGGAAGGGGGGAAATATGCTTTATGATTACGCTTGTTAGGTAGAACTATTAGCAAAATAAACACTATTGAATTCGATTCACTGTCTTCTCGACATGCCCATGTCTTGTTTCCTTGGTTTCTTCCCGGTTCGGCTTCCTAGTGAAAGGAAACCACTGCAAGGGATAGCAACGGTCGCTCTACTCGACTCTCTATCTTTGGCTGATGCGTATTGTATGCGAACTATACACACGAGAAATGAGACTCAAACACGTCAACCACGGAACTGCTACTGCATCCGAACATGTCTCGTGTTATGATGCGCGCTGGATCTATGTTATATGCACTGACAGCCAACTTCGTGGTCAGCCTGGCATAGTGATCGAGTTATATCGGACGATTGAAAGGGATGAAACGCTCTTATAACCAAGAGATATTTGAATGTTCATTTCCTCTTCATTCAACATTGACACCTCGGATCGAAGGGGTCATACGCAAGAAGGAATATGAGTCGTCGTCACCATCATCTCGAGACATTCATACACTACAATCCTTTACTTTTCCCCTTCCTTCGTCCTCCGTGACTTGACTGTCCCTCAAAATACAATCTCCGCAGATCACATTCGCCAACCCATGTTGAACGCTGACCAGGAGCAAATGCAAGACAACGCCGCAAAACCCGAGTCTGGCGCCTTGAAAATGAATAGAACAAGTAAACCCCGCTTCTGTTGTTACAACTGCATTCGAACATCTTCCCGTTCATGGTCACCCTCACTCGGAGCAACAGTCTCACTCCTCATGGTTTCTCTGTTACCATTCACCTTCTCGTCGAGCGACATAGCGTGTCCGCCCTGTTGTGGGGCGCTTCTTCCCAGTTTCTCGCACCATCCCTCTGCGCTGACTAGGGTATCGTTGACAACGCGACTGACCTGGGTCATCATGTCCAGGCCTTCTTCGGCCAGCAGCATGACCCGTCTTCCACTCTTGACCACCTCAGACCTTGCCGCCGAGCTGGGATCGGATTCTTCGCTTCCCGCCATGTTGGCAAGGTTGAACCGTTGTGGGAGGCTGACCAGATGTCTGTGGACCAGGTCACGGGCGTTTTGAGGCAATGCGCCACCTGCGTAGTTTGACACAATGCCAACGACGTGTTTGAGGGTTTGAAGTACGTCGGCCTTGAGAGCGTTAATCCGAGCCAACAATGCCGCTTGTCTTCTTTCTTGCTGGGTCTGGGTCATGCTCGCCACCGACACGAGAGATGATTGTTCGCCTGGAGTGATACCTTCATCCCAGCGCTCAAGGAGGGACTTGAGATTCTGGATCGCCTCACCGAGACGACCGTTGGCCCATCGCAGCCAGCTTAGGCAATACCGGAGACTTCGAATCGAGTCTTCTCTCATGGCAATGCCCAGTCCGCTGGTGGATATGACGAGCTGTTGGCGCCATCCCGGGGGAGGTTGACTGTCGCCAGACTTCAACAGGCCCTGTTGCTCACTGTAGGGAGGCGACCGGTCGCTAGGATTGTAGGCCGGTAGATTCTCGCCATACATCATCTCCGAACTGGAACGTCGAGTGCCGTCAGGAGCGAGGTCTGCATAACCCTTCTCCACATCGGAGGACTGTGTCACATTGGAAGCCGATCGTTCGTCCCTCTTCGATTGCAGCGCCCATCGTAGACCACCTTCGACCCCTGATATCCGGGCAACTGTGCCGGCAATAGGCAGACCGACATTTCTCTCCGTCCACTCGGCACCGGGAATATACGACTGGGTCGTCTTGTAAGCAGATAACGAACCATTGATCAGACTTCCGGCCAGAGGATATTGGCTGGTGAAGAGCCGTAGGAGAGGTTCAGGTTGGTCGGAGTCGTAGGTGGTTTGGGTCTGGACAAGTGTGGGCGCAGGTTGTGATTGCCCGGGAGAGTGGTATTCTAACATCACATGTCAGCAATGAGAGAGTCGCGACAAGAATCGCACTGCGCAACATACTTTGTTGGAGACTATTGAGTGTCTCAGCAGCCTCCATGTCTTCAGCTGACAGGCCAGACAAGACGCTGGCGGCTCTGGTCGAGCGATCATGGTCCAATCGCATCATGTCAATATCAAACGAGGCCGATTTGTGCGCATCGGTGGATGAGCGATGGGCGGATAGAGGAGGCGAGAAGGGAGGCGGAACGGCATAAGGAGGGTTTGGCGTTTGTGAGTCCATTTAGAAAGGAATCGTATGAAGCGAGTTGAGTGAAGGGGTATGAATCGGCGAGGGAGTGAATGCTGGTGTGGGCGGCACAGTCGCGGGTGATTGGAAATGGGCCGAGGCCTACGCTCTACATTGTGCGCGAGCGCATTGCGAGCGCATGAATGAGGGTGAGAGGAGTGCAGAGAGCCGTCGAGGTGTTGTAAGAGAGTAGGGAGACCTCCGGAGGGAATACAAGAAGTAGGCAGACCCTAAAGGGCCGGAGTGGGAGGTAGAGTCGTGGTAATGGTAGTGTGTAGTATGGTAGCAGGAGAAAAGATGACGGCGACGGTTGATGGTGGTGATGGTGGTGATGGTGATGGACAGAAGAGGGAATTGGGAAAATGACATCTGATCACATGCCACTCGCGCTGGTACATCCCAATCAGGACTAGTGATGTGAACTAGTAGCATATTCAGCTTTATGATTGGATAATTTGGCTAGCATAGTGCACGGCAGGAGTAAAAATTATTCCCTTGCAGCCACTCACATTCACGGTATACGTTTTAGTACATTTTAGTATATGATTAATGGGTAGCTATTTCTTAGTAGTGGGCTTTTTGTGGATTCTTCTTCATCTCCTATGCTCTCGCCATGTGGCTGTCTACAGAGTAATGAAAGAGAGTACAAGATGCCTCTAGCTCTCTAGGTACTAGATACCTTACTAGTACTCTAGGTACCTAATATAAGAGAGGGTTCGCATGTGCGCTCTTTTTTGCCGGCTCCAGTCTCCACCCGGTATATCACATGCATCCATCTATTTCATGCTGTTCCCATCTCCTTCGGTAGCATCCCTCCTCTGTCGGGCATACAGATATCTACTCAATATCGCTGTGGGAGTTACAGGTACCTCAGATCCCTAACATACAGTGGCTGTTCTTATGTCCCCTGTGGGCGTAGATACCGAAATTTCCTTTCTGGGACTGCCGCCAAATATGTCCGGCAACCCCTTTATCCCTGTTATAAAGCTCCGAGCCTGACTTCATCCCTGATCCATTATAGCCTCGCAGACTGCTGTCACTTGCGCAACAAATCTATTGATTGGTGAGACAGCAAGGGAATGACCGGGAGTTATGTCACCGAAGTAGCTTCATCCCCTTGTGAAAGACTCAGTCACCTTGTGGACTCATCCGGATCCCATTGCACCAGAATTCGCCTCAGTCGGATATCGTTCTGACGACGTAATTCTTCCTCCCGGATTCTTTGCTCGCGCCTCAATCTGTACCTCGTACTGACGGCTGAGTACAAGCTGAAGCCCAGCACGGTACTTCCAGCCAGCACGGCCACTATCTGGTCCAGGTCTGCCCAGGATGATGGCGTCTTGGGAAAATAAAAACAAAAAGACGGCGTCGCTGCTGATTGTTGGTAAGAACAACGGCTTTTTCTCATCGACCGTGGAGTCGAGGCGCGGGGCCAAGCCGATCGACATCAGGCTCGATATGAAGGACGCCGGCAGAAAAAACAGAGTCATAATCGTGATGAGTTTCATGCTCCGGCTGTCTTCTATCTCCTGCCGCGAAACCCCGAGCGTCTGGTTCTGACTTTGGACGATCTCCATCTGTTGGCGACCGATCTGCTCTCGTTCCAGGTGCACCCCCAAATATCTTCCCTGCTCCAAAAGCTCGTGGATTTCGCCTTGGTCTATTTCCGGGATTGCCCCAGAGGTCACCGCGCGAACGGAGGTCTCTGAGTGTATTGGGGACGGGTTAGCCACAGCTGCCCTCGTTCTCTTCTTGGCAGGTCTTTAATGGTTGAAGAACACCCAGAGCAACAGCGTCGTCACAAATATCAGTACAGACAGCAGCACTGTGACGAAGGTCAACAGGCTGTCTGAGTTTGCAAGAAAAGATCTGCTGAACGAGCGGCTGATGCCTCCCCTTGAGAACCCGGACAGGTAGACAAAGCATTCGGCCGCATAGCACAGGAGGCCCATCGTTCCCACCATGACGAATCGTCGAATCGTGATGTTCCACACGGCCACCACAAACATGATTACGCTCAGGCTCATGAAAACTTCGGTGACCACGAAAGGCGCTTCAATGGCTTGCGCTATTTGTGACAGATCGAGAGCCGAATCCAGAGGCGGAGACTGTCTCAATCGCCGAGAAGACTGATGTATCTGTAAGAGGAGATGGACAACAGCAACAATAGGCAAAGTAAGGCCAGTGATCAAGTCGGCACTGATGCTGTCCTGGGTCCTGCGGCGTGGATGCAAAGTCCAAGATATCAAACAGGCGGTCAGTGTCATATACCACCCCAGGATTGTTCCTGGTCCATAGAGCATGTTGACCTTGCTCAACTCCTGCTTCTCCCACCGATCTTCGGCCATTGTGGTGTGAGATTTTGGAATTTGGTTCAGGCAGGGAGCAACAAGCTGATTTCTTTGCAGATTGAGAAAAGGCGGATAAGCATGCTGCTCAAGGCTACTTCTCTAGCGTTTTAGGCCCGAAGTAATGTCTTGGACAGTGTTGTCCTCTGAAGGCGCAGGAGCTGTACTAGTCTGCGCCACATTGGAAAAGGTACCGCGGCAGAGTCTGCATGCATACCAGCCTTGCCGAGATAGAACGAGGAGGCGTCAGGGTGCTGCTGTATTGCCACTGATCCATGACCTATTTATCAGCAACAGGGCCTAGAGACTGGTGATACATCCTACGACGTAGACACACATCAGCATATGCATAACAGAGAGGCTTTTCGAAGAGTCTTCTGGACCGCCATCCTGAAACCCTCCTGGCAAAGTGCGATTCGCGATCGTAGTGGCCAAACCTGTAAATGAATAGACCAGTCAAGTCAGGAGGTGAAAGCTTGTTGATGTACTCGGACAACAACCGGTAACCGTTATCGATACGATCCGGCAATACTGAGAGGGAAAGAAACAGCCTTTGAGGATATTGATGATATAGAGTCCAGAGTATGGTGGACAAGGCCTCTCAGGGGTCCGGACCGGAGAAACTATTCTCCGGGTGCGGAGGGAAGCGACGCGAACTTCAAGTCCCAGTCGTCGAGGCAGCAGAGTACACAAGACACAGGACACAGGAAACAGGACATTCATACCTGGAGAACACTCCTGGACCGCGTCCAAAACAACATTCTAGCTGAGATGTGCTCATTCTCATTTTGACAGGGTGTGTGCGCTTCACAACCGAAGATGGTCGCTCAATATACACATTAAACCCGACATGGATTCCCAGCAACAGCATGGATCATCCTACTCCTCAGATCAACCCGGCCGTACCATATTCCCCAAAGGCCCGGTATTCAGCCTTGACGACTTCTCCGACCGCGACTTCATAGCCAAAGACTTCATCGAATCTCTGACCGAGAGCGCGCAACCCTCCCATCGTCGCTCTCACGGAGCCGAGGCACCCTTCGACCCAAAACCTCTAATACGAACCTTCGAGCAAGCCTCACGGCGACTCGACGAACTCTCGGGGGAGCTAGAGCAACGGGAAAATGAGCTCGCGGCAGCAGTAAGAAGGGCGGAAGCCCAACACGCCAGCAATACGGAGACGCTGGGTCGGAAGCTCAACCAGACCATTGAGAGTTTCCGTAAACTCGACACTTCGTTGAAGTCGGACCGCGGGGAGAAATGGGGCGGGAACGTCGCCGTCGAGACTGGCCGGCGGATAGAAGAGCTCGACCGACAACGGAGAAAAGCCATGGACGCGCATTTCTTGATCGAGTGCTGGGACGAAGTCAGCAACCGAGGCGAGCTCACGCAGCTGGAGAATCTGAGGAGGTCTGGCACGGGCGAAGGCAAGATCAGATCCGCCAACATAGCCCGCCAACTGCTCCGGATAAGTCAGCGGCTCGATCCCAAGAGCCACGGACAGGTCAACGGCGACTCCAATCACCCGGTCGGCATCACGAACGGGGTGGTCGGGAGCGGCGGCAGGAACTTCAACACGCGAGAAGTGATCGAAAAATTCATCGAGACACTGGAGAACGACATGCTCAAGTTATTTGATGATTTCTACAGACGACAGAATTTCGAGGAGATGAAGAACTGCGCCATCGTATTGCAAGATTTCAACGGCGGCGCATCGGTCCAAGCGGCTTTCGTGAACCAGCACCAGTTCTTCATCGACAGGAGCAACTTGGTGACCGACGAGATCGGTGGCGACCAAGAAACCTGGATGCGACTGTCGGACCCCGACGCAGATCTCCCCGGCGTCGAACCTGGTCTGCAATCCCTGATTGACGAAGTCAAGGTGGTGGTCCAAGAAGAGTCCGCGATCATCAAAAGAGCATTCCCTTACCCGGAACAAGTGCTGGGCAAATTCGTGCAGAGGGTATTCCAGCAATCGATCCAGCAAAGGCTGGAGCTTGTGCTGGAAAAAGCCGAGTCGGAATCCACGCTTGCATATCTGAGATCGCTGCAGGCGGCTAGAAGCTACATCAGCATCCTTGTGGAAGACCTCAAAGCACACGGGTTGACGGAGCATCCGGATTCCGTCACCTCTCAGACGAGCCAGCTATTAGACCAGCAGCTCGACGAACTCTTCACCCCCTACTTCGGCGGGTCAGCCTACATCGACAAGGAGAAGCACAACCTGCAAGAGTTGTATAAATCACTACTATTCAAATTCGAGCTGTTCCACTCCCGCCGGCAGAAGGAACCCAAGACGTATCTCGCATCACTGCGGAACCGCGGGCAAGAACTCCTGGCCTCGGCGCGAGAGGCCACAGACGCGTACGTCAAAAGCCTCGACTTGGAGAAGATGTCGCCGACACAAAAGCGCATTCTTCTCTCCGTCGCCGGGCTCAAGGACACGGACAAGGCCCAGCCGGGCATGGATCTGTCCGAAGAAGACGGCAGACTACACGTAGCATTCGCCAAGAGAATGCTGAAATGGCTTGCCGAAGGAGTGCGCCGAGGCCTTGAACTCGGCGGCGGGTCCGAAACGCCCAAAGACGTGGCGGCGCTGCTGAACCTGATCCTGAAGAACCTGCTCGAGTTATACGTCGAAGTGGCTCTCGACGCGGCCGCGGAGAGCGCGTCGGCCGCGGAGACGTCGAAACGCGAACAACCGGACCTGTCGTACCTCACGATCCTCCGGACGGCGGTCCACATCACGCACCTGGTGCAGAGTTGCGTCAACACGCTCCTGATCCCGCTGGCCGGGCCGAGCCTGACGGCGCGCCGTGACATGGAGAAAAGCACGCGCGCCGCCGTGGCCCGCATCGAAGACCAAATCAACACCATCGAGCAGCAGACCATCGACGCCGTGCTGAACTGGACCGCGCGCCTGCTGTCGACCCAGACCCGCACGGATTTCCGCCCGCGCGCAGAGACCGAGGCCGAGGCCGCCGCCCTGGAACAGGCCCAGACCCCGACGTGCGACAGCGTCTGCCGCTTTCTGGCCCTGTTCCACGACACGGCCGCCGAGGCTTTTGACGGCGCCAACCTGCACGCCTTGCTCACCGAGGTCGCCGTCGGCTTCCGCGCCCAGCTGCTCCAGCATTTCACAAAGTACCAGGTCAACCGCATCGGCGGCGTCATGCTGGCCCGCGACATGAGCCGCTACGTGCAGCTACTGAGGTCGTGGAATCTGGACGATCCCTTCAAAGCCAGTCTCGAGGTCTTGACCGAGATTGCCAGTATCTTCGTCTTGCTGCCCGACGCCCTCAAGGAGCGTTTGCGAAGTCAGGTCCTCGGCAATCTGGGCAAGGAGAATCTCCGGCCCTATCTACTCAAACGGGATGATTATATGGAAGTCGGCATGCAGAGTCTCCTCCACGCCCTGTAGGCGACATGACAATGAGGAGAAATGGGGTTTGTCACAAATGGACGGTGTGGAGTGCAATATTGATCTCGGTTGTTTGGGCCCGAAACTGGGTTGTTGTGACGGATGGAGCATATCTCTCGCGTTCAGCATGGTCATGCTACTCTATATCTGGTGCTGGCTTGAGGAGTGGTGACGTGATATACTGCAACCTATCTCGGTATGGTGTTGCCGATGAGAACGAATATGACTGTTGTACAAGGGTCCGGGGTCCGAAGGCCGCCTGGCCTCAATTTGACCTTCAGTCCTCCATTCTGCGTGTCCTCTGTACATGACACCCCTTCTGCAACGCATTGACTCTCCTAACGAGCGATCTCCTATTCTCTCCTCTCCATTCTCTTCTGTACATTCCGAAGCCAGTTTGAGTCCAAAAGTCCGTTCAACTCCGCCGTATGCTTATATGTGTGATATTACACTTGCCTTGCTGCGCCATCCCATTTCAATGCCACAAAGTCCCCATAATGCGAAGTACGTAGCTCCCACTGGAAAGTTCGCGAGATGAGATACATTGAACTCCCTGGCAAAGCGCACGGAGCGGATGATGCTGATGTTCAGTCTAGTTTTGCTTTTCTGGTTCATTTCAATCTTAATTTTGGTTGCAGTTCTTCTCAGATCTTGAACCCATATGTCGCCATGCAGTCCTTGTACCGGCTGACCATGCTCTTGCAGTCTTCTTGGGGATCGTCGGCTCGGGAGAACAGCATGCATTCGTCACGCTGGGACTTTTCGTCTTTGCATACACAGCAGGGCTAGACAGATGATGGAGATTGTTAGCCAGACCGTCATAGCTGGAATGCAAATACCCAAAGGAACAATACGTAGGCAAACTCGTTGTCCCAGGGGAAAGATTGGTCGTACCTTTACTTTCTCCACCTGGCCAGCGGGCTTGAGGTCTGCAGCAAGATTGGTCGGCGTGGACGGCTGTGTGACTATGGGTGACAAAGTGCTCATGTTAGCCGAACAATTCTCTCCTCGAAAACAAGAAGGTGAAGTGAAACACAAGAATGTGGATGCAATGCAATCGGCCACCTCAACGGTCGTTGGCCATGATCCTCATGAATATCGAGCCATGTAGAGTTCCGCGCTCTCTCTTCCCCGACCCCGTCCAATAACTGCTCGGAAGCATCATACTGTTACAGCGTAGAGCAACCATTGAGTAATTGTTCGGAGTCAGTCGATGCGGGCTAGTCAGGAGCTCTGAGACCTGCGCTGCTGCAACGGTGTATTGCCCTTCTCATCCTTCTTTCGCGCACTCGAGGAGCAACGGTCCACGCAACAACGCCCGCCAGAAGATATCCCATCAAGCTCTTTCACATGGACTTGACATCCAATGTTGTATTCCCATATGTCCGTTTCCTCCAAAGACCTTGTTTCTCACACAACATATCTGAAAAACAGAAAGACATAGACACGAACGAGAACCAGAACAGGGACGTACCGGCCGCAGGTTGCGCAGGCGTAGGTGAGGAACTGAACCAGGACATTGTGTATGGGTGTCGCGAATCGAGTCGACTAGTTGACGAGGAATGGATAGAACCCAAGGAGTAGAACGACAAGGTAGTTGTAGACCGACGGCAAAAGGGTCGATGCTGTGCAGTGCAGCGCAGTGGAATGAATGGATGATGAGAAATACAAAAGACTGGCCCGGCGGAAGATGAGGAATTGGAGTTGGAGAACGACGCAATATGCGCCCGACAAATGCCGACTTAGTAATCAGCCAACCAATCATTTGTCGAGTGGGCCGGCTCACGTGCTCTTATCACGTGGCCTGACTGTTTGGCGACAGCCTTGTCGGAAACAAGGCTGCAATATGACATCCATGAGGTGGGTATACGCAGAATACGTAGTTACTAGGTATACATTAGGTAGGTATCTCGGAGTCAAGCACAGATATGGATACAGAGACAGAAGCTCTGCCAGGCTTTTTGTTAGCAGCGCAGATGCCAACTGTCCAAAAACTAGTAATGCAGACTTTGACTTCTCGACTTCGCTTCCAGGCCTTTACTCTGGCGACCGCCGCAGTTCAAAGAGCCATTGAAGGAGCATGGTAAGCATGCAGGCCATGCGCCTGCTCAACAGAGACAAACAGATCATCTCTTCCGCTTTCGGCCACCTTTGTCTTCTTCCTCCGTGTGACCTGCTCGGTCTTCCTTCTTGGCCTTCTTCTCCATCTCATCCCAGTCTTCTCCTTCGTCACTCATTCCGCTATCCGGCTCTCCTTCGTCGTCACTGGCACTGGCGTCTTCATCAAATTCGCTCTCATCGTCGCTCTCCGATTCACTGGCCTCGGCCAGCTCCGAGTCACTCATCTCAAACGCGCTTTCTTCCTCTGATTCATCTTCTTGTTCCGAATCAGTGTCGGTGGCAAGGAAGCTCCAACCGCCATCCTTGAAGAATTGATGTGGATCGGTGGTGACGGTCTTCATGATTGTTCCCCAGTTCAGGTTGAGGGGTCCTTCAGTATAGGCAATGTCCACACTGTCAAGCCACTCCTTGACTCGATCAAGGAATTCGACCGGGATGGTATTGACGTGGGTGGGGGGCCGATGGAAATCCTTGTAGACGAAGACCAGATCGAAGTTTTTCAGGCCAAACTGTGGAAATAGTTAGCAAGGGATCATGTAGTGTAGGTCATTGAATCGCTTACCTGGATTCTTTCGAGATGGGCAATCTCGATCTCATCAAGCGTGATGACCGTGAAAGGTGGTTCGGTCAATTGGACCAAGGCATCTGTGGTCGGCGCCATGAGCACGTTGCTACGATTGGGAACACCGTTGAAGCTGAGTTCTCTGAAGGGGATGTCGACAGCAATGTTGTAATCTCGGGCAGCATCCGAGATCTTCTCGGCAAATCCCTTGAAGAGTCGATCGAGTTCTGCTCTCCGTCTTCGCTCTTCTTGTTCCTGCTCAAACTCCTCTTCGTCACCAAAGCGATGCTTTCGCTTCCGGTTTCCTGTCTCATCAAAGGCCATGTCGGTGGCTTCTCGATAGAACTGGACATCTCTGGTCTTGCGCTTGCCGATGATGATCGGGTTCTTCAGATGGACGTGGATGAGTACAATCAACTCGCCAACGCACGGCTGAAAGAACAGGTGCTTGACGTTGGAGAAGACCACATCGACATGATCATTGCGCAGCGGCGAACTGTATCGAAGACCGTTTTGATGTATCTCGACTTCACCAGGCACACGCTTGCCATCCTGAGCAGGTCGCAGATAAACATCGCTAAGTTTAATCGGGCGACGATTGCGGATCTCAATCAGCTTGTCTTGCTCAACAACATCTTCCATTTCCTTCTTCTCTTGCTCGCGACGGACAGCCGACTTCCGCAGCTCGGTGATCTGCGCCGAGACTTCTGAGAGACGATCTTGATCCCTGGACCGGACGGTCAAGGATCGGATGAAATGGGCTTGGGGATCCTCAAAAGGCTGATCATCCTTACGTCCAACACCTTGACCAGGAGACAAGAAGTTGAATCGCAAGTGGGTGTACTCGCCTTCATCCGATTTGCTGACGTTCTTGATCGTGTTGATGTGGAACGGTACCGGTCGACCCATGATCGGGAGGATGACGGTCGAGGCCTTGGTGTCGACCCAGACGATCAGATCCTTGGTGCGTGAGGGAAGCTGGCCCTCACGTTTGTAGGATTCAAACTTCTTGAACTTCTTCTCGTTCTCTCCGTTCATGTCCCCGGTAGCCTCAGCGTACTTCTCAAGGCCTTCACGCTGCTTCTTGGCGGCGAGCTCCTTTTGATGCTCCCGTCGGCGGGCTTCTTCCTCCTCCTTGGCATTGTCTTGCCTATTTGCACCCCGAAGCCGCGTTGATTTGATGTTGGAGGTCACGATGGCGCCAGCACCGGCCTTCTTAGATTTCTCTTGTTTCGGCTTTGTCTCTTCCTCGTCATCCTTGAAATAGAATTCGATGGAATCGAGGTCTGTGAGCGCCTCTTTGGTGAAGACCACAGGTTCGCCTCTGGTAACCCGCACAGTGTCTATCAAAACTAGGGTATAGTTGGCACCCTTTTTGTCTTGGGGCTTGTCGTTGGTCAGATCTGAGAGACTCGTAGTGACACTGACTGTCATGCCATCCTTGAGGGTCCTGGTATTCTTCCCATTCAAGACCAGCTTAGGGTCCCTAACTTCGATGCCAATGGCCGCGCCGACATCTTTGCCGAAATGCCTCTCCAACTCGGGTTTCTTGGACTTCACCACACCCAAAGCTTTGTTGTAGACGTCTTTGATCACAGCGCCATCCTTGATCTCTTTCATTGCTGCATCGTGAGCGGCGAGAAGGATCTTGTAATTCGCTGTTTGGGATTTGCTCGGATCGATTAGATAAGTTCTCGCCAGAATGGAACAGTAGGTCTTGTATCGGAAGCCCAGTCCAGCCATGATGCATCCTGAGTGAAGGTTTTCATCGTTTGGTTGGGCGTTCATCCCCAGATCGTACTGTCCGCCGCTCTGCACGATAGGCCCATATGCCCAGTCCAACTGCTGGGTATCGAAATCCGACGGCAGCTTGGAGACACCCTTAAAGAATTTGTCATCATCAATCTTCTTCATCAACCGATCGGAAAGAGTACGATGGGTGACTCTCTTTTCTTGGTCGAGCACTTCGGACATTTCGTCGACCCAATAGTCCGTAATTATAGCACTTGCTGCTCGAGCAGCAGTGCGCATGGCTCTCAGCTCATTCTCGTCCTTGACAGCGAAAGCAGCAGAAAGAGCGGCGGATATGTCAACCTCTTCAATCTCTTTCGAGAGGTCGCCGAACATCTTGACCCACTCGTCGACAAATGGGCCGTGGGCGTCAGCCTTTGGAATGACGCCGACCTTTTTGCCTGCGTTCTTGATGATCTCGATACATTTCTCGAAAGCCTGCGTTCGCGTCTCGGGTTGCTTCATGTGGACAGTGAGGATCTCAATTGGTATTTTGCCATTTTTCAACGGTTGGAGATGCTTTGCTGTGAGTGTGTCAGCAATGAGCGCAGGAAGTCATGGAGAGCGCGCCACTCACCCTTCTTTTCGGTCGTAACAACGTACAAGACAGCGGGGGTGAAAACCATCAGTGTCGCCGGAAATTCGTAGCCCAGCAGCCAGAACTGTAAATGTTGTCAGTCGATCTGCCATGTTTTGACTCTAATTCATCCGTATGACTCGCTTACATGGACGGCATTGTTCTTGACATATTGGGTGTCTTGATCAGCTTTCCCGGTCAGGACGACAATCGTGTCTGCGCCACCGAATGAACCATCTCCCGATCTCTTGTCAGCCTTCCAAGCATTGTATAGGGTGGTCAGGCGCTCGAAGAAGGTATTCGCATTGATGACAATGTCGCCCATCTTTGCTGCCTGCCTCGAGGGAGGCCGGGTGGAGATGAAGGGGGATGCCGATGTCTACAGTTGCGGCTCGCGCAACTGCTGGCGTGGAGAACGGGCGTTAATGGCGATGAGAGGCGCTCTTCGAAGTCGAAGCACAGACTGTGATTTGAAAAAGAAGAGAGGAATGAGAGGACGTTGCGTCCTTGGTTAAAGGGAAGGCGAGAATAAGGAGGAGTGAATGAATAGAATCAAGTCAAGTCTGGATGCTCGGATTCTTTTTGGCTGCTCGCGATGCACCATTCAAGTTAGGCATTAGCATCATACCTGGCTACTAGGTGATTGAGAAGCTGCACTATAGCGGGTTAGCTTCTACTAGCGGTGACACTTTGTATGAAGAGAGCCCATTTAAGAAGTCCACTAATATCATTAGCGATGCTAATTGACTCTACGGACTAAACGCGTACCGTCACGATCTTGGCGCGACGCGCTCTCTTCAAGGTACTACGCGCTGGGACTCAAGGCAGAACTTGAAGGAGCTCGCACAGTACAGGTAGGTATCTATCAGTCCCATTTCTATTTCCTCTTCACAAGCACATCACCGCAGTCTGACCATAACGAACACTCCGAGGTAGGCATGATATCTTTATACTCTTCGACTTTTATCTGTATCCAGCCCTTCGTCTGAGTCCTAGTCGCTCTGTCCGATTCTGTTCTCGCTGCTCTCCCGGTCTACCCCTTCGAGTCTGGTTTGGGAATATGCCACTGGTCGCCCACTCTGAATCCCTCCGGAAACGGATCTGTAGGGTCTAGCACGATCTCCTTGAAACTGGTGATCCATCCTCTGCCTCTGACCGTGGGAAGAATAGCATCATATTGGCCCACCTTGGTGGTGCCCCGAATATGGTTGACAAACTCAGTACCGATGATGCTCTTGTGGCGAAACGTCTGGCCAACTTGAAGTTGTCCCCTGGCATGTAGGACGGCCATACGAGCGCAGGTCCCCGTTCCACATGGACTGCGGTCAAACCGTCCCGGGGACACCACGACCGCGTTGACGGCCGTCTTACCATCGCTGCCATCGTCTTGGATGAGCGGATGAGTCCACGCGAGAATCGACACTCCCCGGATACCCGGGTTCTCGGGATGCACTGGAGTGTATTGGGCTTGGACTGCTCGTTTGATGCGTTCTCCAAGCTCGATCAGTTCGGGGCCCCGACTATTTTCGATCCTGAGATTGCATGAACCGGCATCCACCAACACATACATCATTCCGCCCCAGGCGATGTCGACAGAAACGACTCCGAACCCCGGCACCTGTATTGGCATATCCAAAACGAATACAAACGACGGGACATTGTCGAACGCAACTGATTTGCATTTCCCTCCCTCACATTCTGCTGTAACTGCAACTAACCCGGCGGCTGTGTCGAGGTTGAACTGCGTGATCGGCTCTTGCATGGGTATCATTCCAGTCTCTAACAAGACAGTCGCCGTACAGATGGTATTGGATCCAGACATGGGCGCATATTCGTCGCTCTCCATGATCAAAAAGCCCGCATCTGCCTGAGGGTTGCACGGTGGCAGCACTAGATTCGTGTTCATCGATGATCGACCCCGTGGCTCGTTCAGCAGCAGTTTGCGCAGACTGTCCTTTGTGTTCCAGAAGTACATCATCTTCTCATACATGGACTTACATCCAGGAGCATCAAGGACCCCGCCGACTATAACATCGCCCACCTCTCCTTCTGCATGACATCCCACAACTGATACTGTGCGCAGGGACCTCATCTTGCAGCATGCACCAAACGCAATATCTTGTGTTGCAGGAACTGAAGACGAGATTTATGACTGCACAACAGGAGTTGTCCGCCGTTCGGGGTCGTTCCATCCGCCGGGAGGTGCAGATATGGGGCCACTGGCAGGGTCGAAGTCTGCCAAGCTCGTCAAACCAACAAGCAACTTGAGCTACAAGTCACATCGAACGCCTGCTTCAATCGCAAGAAATTGCCCACGGCTGGAAGATACCTGCAAATCTGATTTACGCTTAACGTCGAATGGCACTAACAACGACAACGAGTATGTTTTCTTGTCAAGAACACGCCTGCAAGCCGGAACAGGTATGAAGGCCATGGTCTAGACGATGACGGCCTTGAAGCTGATCTCCTTGTCGAGCTCGAAGCCGAAGAACATATGGCAGATGGGGGATAGGAAACGATCTGCCCCATGGATGTGTTTTCTGTGTCGAGTACACTGTCACCGGTCGGTGCCTACCTAAAGTAAAAGAGTACGAGACTGGAGTCCGGGAGCAGCTCATCCTGTGTGTGCATTCGTATCCGTATGGCACCCATCAGAGATAAAGAGGTCACGACGGCATGTCCTATGGCCTCTTCATTCCCTCTAAGTCAATAGGATATCGTACCCATCCTTAGTGATCCTGATCTCGTCGCTCGACAGGCCGTATTTCCTACGAACCAACTCGAAAATGACCAACCCAGCACTAGTACTGGGGACCTGGCGAATGGTGAACCACCAGAACCCTCTGAAAAGCCAGCTCCTGATCCCACCAACCGGTGCGGCTTGTGCTTGAGCCTGGCGCCACGTTTCCTGGTAGGCACGATAATAAGCGCGAAGCATGCGTCCCTTGTGGGTCGAGGTGACGCGATCGAGCTCAATGGCCTTTTTGTCCAGATCCTCGAGCCGTTCGTAGTGCAGCGTCTGGAACGTTGATAACGGATACAGCACGACCTGCTGGGCCACTGAGGCCGTCATGCCGGCGAGCATGAGAAAGGCCGGCTCGATGGCATAGTGGGGTCTGATGACGGCCGTCGGCTGGCTTTCGGTCGCGACGCTGCCTCTCTTCTGCGCGAGCGTGTCGACGGCCGCACCTCCCAGAGCACCATAATACCATCGCACGAACGAATAGTAGCCCTGGGCCTTGACGTATTCGAACGTCGAGAAGAAGATGCCGGACCCGAAACTGTCCTTCAAGAATGAAATGCCCCATCCGGCGAACACGCCTCGAAGGCCGATCTCGTGCAGTTTGCTTCGGCAATACTGCCACATGGTGGTATGTTGGTATTTGTCTCCTCTTTGCTCAAACCTGACTTGAAGGGCGTCCCATGGCGCCGCGAGGACACTTTGGACAGTTCCCGCGGCGAATCCAGCAGCGAAGGTCGCCGCGGGTGGCGGAGGAGGATACACCGTCTTCCTGGACTGTGCTGAAGGTTCGTGCAGCCGGCCCAGGATCTGGAGATACGAGGTATACAAGGCTGCTCCGACGACGACGTTGGCGGTCAGCGGCAGCAGGAGCTGCTCTGGAACGAATCGCCATCCGTATTGTTTGATGGCGTGAGCCAGGATTCCTGGTGTCGTGCTCCTCCACGAGAACCGCCCGCTCTGTACATCAGGGCTGATGGATCTAGCATACGCCTAACATGGAGCAAGACATGGGATTAGCTTAACGATCGGACTGGCTCGGCGTGCGGCCGCGGCTGGGCTGGTGACAAGATCACAACGCACCAAGTAGTCCACTCGGGTCCTGAAGAAGGCTTTGACAGGTGCGCGGAAGTAGAAGGCTACCACCTGCGCGGTAAAGGCACGTACGCCGGCCGCAGACGCGCCCGTGGCAGCATTGCTTCTCGAGTCTTTGAAGACGGGTGGTGAGTCGTCGGGGATCACGGGCAGGATGCCCTCGAACTCGGTCGGATCGTCATCGAGGGACATTCTCTTCCTATCGCATCCATCATTCAAGCAATCATGCAATCATTGCCCGCTGTGCAGGCAACTGCTGCATGAGGGAGCCATTCGACAGGAATCCCAAAGGTTGCTTGCTGGGAATCCGCAGAGTTGCGAGGATTCTACGGTGGGACAAGCACCCTTTAGATGCCGCATCCGGTAGACTATAGGCACCGCCACTGGCAGTCCTTGGACTTAGTATGTCTCCCAAGGCTGAACCCCCAACGTCTGCAAGGCTGGAGATACAGCTACGAACATGTGCAACCTTTCACCAAAAATCCCATAGCCTGGTTGATCTCGAAATTGTTTTTCAAAACGCTGTTGTTGTTTGAGATTGAAGCTATTGAAAGAAAAAGCTCGGGTATCTTTACTCATCGACGATCAAACATCATACAATCATGCTGCAATATGCCCCTCAACACAAGCCGTTCCGCTGCCGTCCTGGCTATTGTCAAGCTCTAGCTCCTCAATGTTCCACCACATGGCTCGTACGTGTGGACACATGCCTTTGCACCATATTAAGCAAGTGAGAAGAATGCTAGTCATTGTGTCCAGTGTGTCATAATTCGATTCTCGGTCTCCAGTCGATCTTCTCCTTCTCCGCCCACTCCTCAAGAAATGAAACGCCAAATCGTGCAGCTTCGAAAGCCGTGGTATTGGTGTCCATGGGTAGATAGAAATCTTTGTTGATCTTCAAAGGCGACAGCTTCTCCTGCAGTCGGAGGCTGGTGTCTTGGTTCCGCTTTGCCCAGGTGTTCGGGTACTCGCGCCTCAACAAATCAATAGAGAGATACCGCGACCCATCGAGCCAGGCGGTCTGCAGCTCGCGAGCGTTATGGATGAGATCATCTCTGAACTCCACGTATCGTTTCTTGTACCTCTCACTGTCTTCATTCGTCTTGGTATTACCGTCGCTCCCGGGAGTCGGTGCTGAATTGCAGTAATCCTCGGGCAGCGGATCCCGTGCAAGCCGGTCCATGTCGTATTTCTGAATGTATTGCCGACAAACTGCTCCAAGCTGGACCACTAAGCCATGTAGATGTGGGAACTTCCTTGATGCTCGGAAGACGAAGATGTGATAAAGGATGATAGACCTCCAGCCAGGGTCCACCCCTGGACGGGCTTGACATTGCGCGGCAATGTTGATCATGAAACAGAGCAGTGCTTCGATCAAGACAAGGACGGCTTTGGCGGACTGATCAGGCTTCGCGTCCCCGTCCGAGCTGGGAAGCATCGAAGACCCCTCGTGCTTGAGACTTCTTCCAAGCGCGAAGAACTTATTGTTGAGACTGGTCCATTGTTGACGTTCTTCCTCCCTACTCATCAAAGACGCTGGGGGCTGCGGTGAGGGTTTGGGAACTGCCAGCGGTGTCGATACCCGCCCTCTGTCTCCCGATGGTGTTGGGACATCCAATGCATCGGACGACTCGACCCGCCTCATCGCTGTCGACTTCATTTCTCTTTTGGGTGTTGAGAACGCCGATCTCGGTTGAGTTGAGAAAGACGTTTTGCCGTTTAAAGGCACTGGAGTGGTGGGTCGTTTCTCTACTTCAACGGTCAATTTTGAGGTCTTTACCTTCTTCAGGGATGATCCTGGACTGTCCTCTGCTTTGCGTTTCTTCTCAGTCTTGACATTCTCGGTTGCGTCATCGTGGGTTTTAATCTTGGGAATCTGTTGAGGTCGTACGGTTTGCTGCGGCACATTCGCTTTCCCTGACCGGACCTCAGGGGTGGCCTGACCATCCACTGCTTCTCGTTTGGGCCGTTCTTTCTTGGAGCGAGGTCCGAGTTTCAGCAGAGCCTCGACTCGCTTTCGGTTTTTCTTTCCATACTTGAGAATAATGGTATGTCTCTGTCGAGGGCCAGGACTCGCTCGGGCACCGTTATGCAAAGGAGTACCAACCCGGACGCCGGCCTTCGAGAGAAGTTTCGTCCCTAACGCTACCCTGGCAGCATTGGGTGTACCTGGTGCTGAGCTTCGTGCCGAGTGCTGACTGTCTGAACGGACTCGGCTTCCACCCAAGGACACTGCATTCTTCTCACTGAACGGATCCTGGTCGAGCTCAGCACGCGCGAGGATGGAGCGGACCGGGTCAGTGCGGTGATGTGGCGCCATCGCAGGACTACCGATGGACGCAGAGCTGGGAGAGGTCGAGATGGCTTTTGCCAGTGAGGGAGGCAGGACCGGGGACAGCAGTTGCGGCAGGTCATTCTCCTTCTCCGGAGAGGGGAGTGTGGGTGACAACAATGTTGGCATCTTCATGACTGGAGGCTGCGTCTCGAGATTGGAACCCCTCTCCTCTGCCTCAGGCTCTTCCGATAATGGTGATAATTTCCTTCTTTTCACAGGATATGGAGGGCTTCTCAGATGGGACCCCGGACGACTAGGAGGAGACGCCGCGCCGTCGAGAGAGGGTATCGTTTGGGCCGTGGCGGAGTCTTGCGTGGTGACGGATGGTTTCGGTGAGACAGCCTTCTCTTGCTTCTTCGGCTCGGGGGCCTCTGTCGGCTCAGATGGTATGCCCTCGACCTTGGAGCTTTCAGTCACTTCTGTCTTCCCCTCCTGTGAGGGCTGTGACTGGAACGTGGTCTCCGGCGAACCCTTGCCTTTCGTCTTGTAGTCCTTCAAGCTAATCTTCTTCCGGTGTCCGACTTCAGCGGGTGTGTTGCGACCGCTGGCAGGTACGGTCTTGGGAGAGAGCTCTTCCTGAATGAAATTTCCTTCTTCGTCCGCCCACCCACCCTCGACTTTCAGTAAAGCCTCGTGCTCACCCTGATGGGGAAGAAAGCTCACGTATTGTATCTGCTCCTCTTCAGAACCAAACGGGGTGCCCTCATACCAAGTATTCACAAAGCGCGAGCTGTGTCGGTAGGGGACGTCGGACGGTACGGAAAGAAGATAGGGCTGTCTTGGGAGGACGGACTCGCGCAAATGGTGTAGGCGTTGATCTAAACGACCTGTAAGGTCAATGATGTCTCGCTGGGTCTTCGGGCTCTTTTGGGTATCTGAATTTCTTTCGGTCGTGCCTTGGGACATCTTGTCGCAACGGAGAATCCTATGTCTCCATCACCGGATCTGGCGACTCCGTCGAAGCGACCGGTTGGGAGCCAAGACCTGGGCACATGGACGCTCTAATACACGACCATCACATCTTCCGGTAGACCCTGTTCTACGGTAGCTTTGAGGCCGAGCGCGGTTTTGCGATATCAGAATATGTGTGTTGTGCGTGACTGGACCAGTCTGATGGCGCGGGAGAGGAGCTCCTGCGGAATAGGCGAAGGACCGGGGTATCGTCGCGCAGAGGTATGGTTCTCACTTCGGCGCCTGACGAGGTCCTGTCATGCAGACTGGGAGAGCAATCGTCGATCGAGGGCAACTGGGTCAGGCGCGGACACTGGGTACTTTCGGTCGAGAAAGACGGAGGGGATCGAGAGGCGGTTACAGGGTTGTTGTGAGTTGCGCTGGCGCAGGAGGACGACCGCTATGAACGAGGAACAGAATTGACCGAGAGGTAGAGAACAAAGATAACGAGCGAGGGTCTTGTTCAGTTCTGATCAGTAGTAGTAGTGGTGGTGGTCTGGCTTCAAGTACCCTCGAAGGTGGTTCAAGTTGACTCGAGGCGTTGGTGCATGGGCGATGGAGACAATAATACGAAAGTCGGGGCGGAAGTGGGTTGGCGTTCTAGATAGTAGGTTGGTGGATTCAACCAGAAGTCGTGCCAGTTGCCAGTTGCCAGTCATCTCGAATTGGACCTGGAGTCTCTAGAGTCTCTGAAATCGCTGCAGTCCGCGCTCTCTCGTCTTAGAACCATCTCAACTCTTTGTCTGCCTTGTCCTCTGACCGTGATCCACATCCATCCTACCAGTACTTCACAGCCACTACGGAGTTCCATATCACACGTGCAGGCAGATAGATAACTTATCGACTCACCGTCTTCCGCTCTATACAAACAACCTCCATCTATCGAATTTTTAGTTGCACTTCCACTTCGCCCTCACAACCGTACGCTGGCGAGCATGCTACCCCCATCAAGATAAACACCCATGCAGTTTTGATCTTCCGCAGCCTGCTCGACTCGTCGAGCTAGGGACAATGTATGTACCTCTGTGACGATTTCCCGAGCCATCTCTTTGAAGAGTAGTCGGGTTGTATTCGTTGCAATCCCGGACAGCCGCAGGCTGCATGCCTCTATATTCTAAGCATCCGGTAAATCATCAAACAGGTATTCCCCGTCTGACGTCTTGTTTTAGTCTTCGTCCTGGCCGACCTTTCCATACTGCCCTCTGGCGTTGCTATCCTGTCGTGGCCGCGAGACCATGCGCCCGATCCAGCTGCCGAAACCTTCGCTGTTCTGTCCACTTATTTGGGGTCTGCCATTAGCATTGAGTTGGACGTCGGGAGGGTCAATGTCTAGGCCGGGGATCGCGTCGTTGGCCGAGAAGACCCCAGGTTGATGAGAGGTACCACCTCTGATATCGATCGAGGAAGGTGAGCCAAGTCCCGCGATAGATCCTCGCTCGGCGTGCGTCGCCGGCGTGGGCATGGTCGTGGTAGCATCCCCGAACAGGGCATTCATGTCTTCAAGTCGAACGTTGGCTGTCTCCGGGTAGACGAAATACACTGCACAATGTTAGCTTTGGTACTGCCTCACCCACGAGATCTTGATCTTACCAAGGACGAAGCTAACCGCGCAGAAGAAGGCGTGGAGGAGATACAATCTCCACTTGATAGCTCCTTGGAGCACAGGTGTGAGCTCTCCGACCACAAAATTGAAAGCCCAATTGCTGGCAGTACTCAAACTGGCCCCCTTTGCCCGAATGCTCAGGGGCAAGATTTCTGGAGGATACAACCACGGGATCGGTCCCCAGCTGGCCCCGAAAGCAGCATTGTAGATCATGACGAAGATGACAACCAATGCGGGCGTCCACCGAATATCGATAAAGATGAAGTACGATATCAGCGATAACGAGATGATCATGGCCACCGCACCAGACAGAAGGATCGGTCGTCGTCCCCAGCGATCCACCAGATACCATGGGGGAACTGTAGACAACAGGTACGAAATAGCATTGATGCCGGTCATCAGGATAGCGTCTCGCCCCACCCATCCAGCCGACTCAAAGACAAGAGGCGCGTAGTAGGAGATGACATTGATGCCGTTCAGCTGAGCAAAGGCCTGGGCCGACATGGCGATGAAGACCCGCTTATAGTATCGTTTGAACATATCACTGTACGACCGTTCGCCTTCCTGACGTTGCAGGAGGACGTTCATCTTGATTTCACGGTACTCCTGGCGAGCTTTGGGATTGTGAATATCACCTTTGCCGTAGAGATTGGCTATGACGATGATTCCCTCTTCGTCGTGGTCATTATCGAGGAGCCACCTGGTCATGGATGTCAGTCTGAACCGAACGCTTCCTCCGCGGCCATGACTCTTACCTCGGGGATTCACAGATAACCAAGCTTCCAAATCCGAGGAATGCCCCCATGATACACTGCATCAATAAGGGAATCCGCCAGGAACGATCATTCTCGATGTAACTGCAGAAGTAGTCGACCCAAACACTCGCAGCATAGCCTGTAATGTTGCCCGTGAATTCTATGCACGCCAACTTGCCTCTATTATGGGGAGGACTAATTTCGGATTGATAGACTGGGACGATGGTCGAAAGGGCACCGACGCCCAACCCAGCAATCAATCTTCCTACCATCATCATTGGCATACCGTTGGAGAGGGACTGGCACATGCCGCCAACAAAGAAGATCATTGACCCATACAGAATGGTCCGTCGGCGACCAATGATGTCGCCTATGCGCCCAACACAGAGCGAAGAGATGAGAGCACCTATTTCAAGGATGGCGACCATAGTCCCGACCTCTGCAGGGCCAGGCTGATTGAAGTAGTCCCTGAAGAAAGGGCCGCTTTACCCTATGGTTAGCGACAGTAACTGCGCCTGGGAGGACCTGCACGTACGTGATAATGCCAGACATAACGCCCTGATCATAACCGAACAAAAATACGCCCAGAGACACAAAAACACTTGTAAAGTACCTGCGCCGTCAAGTCAGCGCTCTGAACAAATCGCATCCTAAACGCTCTTCAATCTCACAATAAAGGCTTCCCAACCAGGCCTTTGGCCCGGGCGGCCTGGGGATCACCGGGAGACATGACGAGGGCCAACAGTCTTTCTGATTTGGAAATAAGCCTCGGTGGAGGTTCCGGAATGAAGATGGCCTCCTTGTTTATATTGAAAGGAGCCGCAATGCTCTCGAGGCGGCCTTGTGCTCGAAAATTAACTCTCTTCTTCCGTCCTCCACCGTGACTGGAGCGATTGAGTCTCTGGCCTTCCCGTGTCAAAGAGTCTAGCTCTATTCGGTACGGATCCTCGTCGTTGGCAAGCTGTTCTGCGATATCTCCTGTGTCGCTCCACAAAGAGAAGTCGTCGGACTCTGTGCCGGAGAATGATCCTCGCCGGTCGCCTTCACCCTTTTCGTTTTCTGAGATGGGCGGCACGGTCGAAGGCTGGCGTTGCAACTCAGACTGTGATCGGGACGAGTGCGTTCGGTGGTGGAGGAGGGAATTAGGGTATTCTTGAGGAGATGAAATTGTGCCGGTCTCAAAGGGGCCGTCTTACGACTGGCCCTGTCTAGCACGTCGACGGCGAGGGTTCAGAATTTTCCTGGCCCTTGTGTCCAGCAGGTGAGGTCGCGTGGTGCTCGGTCGGGTGTGGGTCTGGTAGAGCGATGGGAGGGCGTGTGAACGGCCTCGGTGGTCACAAGAAGGAAAGACGAGACTGGCGCAGTCAATGGCGAGGGCATGAGGGTTGTTGGTCACGGGAAAAGCGGAGCACGAGACGCTGAGAGGAGATGAAGCGGCCGCAATGCCGAATAACGATGGAGAAGCTTTGAATAGAGAACAGCGAACAAGGACTGAAACCTCCAGCTGAAGACTGCAGAAGATGCAAACTGTGACTCTGGACTCAGGACTGTGGTAGGCAAAGAGCGAGGCGCGCTGACAGGAGAACAGGTGGACACTTGAGATAGGACCTTGAAGTTGATGGATGACAGGCACTGCAGTTGGCAGGTTGGAGAATGATGCAAGGGTTCCGGGCGAACAGCAAGTAGCAGTAGGCGAAGATCTGAGCACTTGGGGGGTTCCCGAGGGTGATTTCTGGCGCTGTGAGGAAGGGGCTCAGTAGGCTAGGGGGCGTCTTTCCCTTAAGATAGGGGCCCAAACTGCCCCGAGTCCTCAATTACATGCCGTCAACCCCTCGCCGTGGAACGTCGGAATATATGTCTCCCGTAGTAGCTGTGCTTCCCACGTGACTGGTAAGGCAACAACTCAGCTACTTAGTACCACAGACACGGTTGGGGCAAAGTGATAATGACGCCGTGTCTTGCATCTCAGACACCTGTTCGTTAAGACTAACTATGAAATTTCGTCGACAGTTGCTACTGCCGGTTGTTCCAGGCAGGAGACAGAGAGGGCGCCTTCAGCCTCGCACGTGACTGCAGGTATAGCTACATACCAGGGCACTTTCCTCGCATAATCTTGCACTCCCTTCAGACGATAACCCCGTGGCCAGGAGCAATCTTCATTCTTATTTAGATTTGGTGCAGACGACCTGGAGATAGCTAGTACTACTACCTAACTTACTATATATTCTGTCACTCCGTCCAAGCCTGACGAGTGATATCTGACGAGATATCTGACTAAGCCTCGTTCAACGCTCGAGCCAATGCCAAGCCGCCGGCGGGTCGCGCTTTTTTCATCTGCAACTTTTTCGACGCCGACGAGGGGCAAGGATCAAGCTGACTGGGCTCGACGACGAGCCTTGTGGCCGACAGGAGATACTTCGACCTGTCACTACCAAAGTATGAACAACAACTGTTCTGTCAGACCATGAACAGCTGGCACACGAAGCCATCCTCACAAGATCATCCAGGCAGCCTTGTGGGTGCTGACTACCAGTAGATAACCGTGGCGAGAGACCAGGTTCTTCTTATTCACGTCACAAGCTCGAAGATATACTAGGAGGTACGGCCAGATCATCCAAAGAACTAGTCCTCCAGAATGGCGGCTTCCACATCCCAGGTTTGTATCATTCCTGGCGGCGCAGCCTTCTCAGAATTTCGCCGTCAGGCTCTCGCATCTCTCATCGGCGCAAACGATGTCCAGGGACAGTATATCCATTATGTCGAGCTTAACGCCCCTTTGGATACCGAGAGTCAAGCACTTTTGGAGAAGCTGTTGACCAATGGCCAGCATGGGGAAGTGGCGGAGAAGGAAGGCGCATCATCCACAGTCCTCTATGTCGTCCCTCGACCTGGGACGATTTCCCCCTGGAGCTCAAAGGCTACCAGCATCGCCCATGTCTGCGGTCTACGGAAGGCTATTGGCAGAATTGAACGAGGCATTAGGATCACCGTGTCTCTTGACGCCGAGAGGTCGTTGGATGACCCGCGCGCTTTGGACTTCCTTCATGATCGCATGACTGAGACCATATCTGAGCAGGAGCCGGACCTCAGTCTGCTCTTCCTACACCATGAACCCGGGTCGTTGGTGACATACGATTTATACAGTGACGGGCAGTCCCCCATTAAAATACTCCAGGACCTCAACAGCCGGCTAGGCCTTGCCCTAGACGCTTCCGAGATACAATATCTGGCCGAGGCCTATTCGAGGGATGGTCCTGTTCCGAGGAATCCCACGGATGTGGAGCTGTTTATGTTCGCCCAAGTCAATTCGGAGCACTGTCGACACAAGATCTTCAACGCTAGTTGGACCATTGATGGCCAACACAAGACCAACACCCTATTTGGAATGATCCGCAATACGCACAAGCACACTCCAGAGGGCACAATCAGTGCTTACAGCGACAATGCAGCTGTATTGAAAGGAAGTAATGGAAGTCAATGGGCGCCTGATGATATAAACGGGCAATGGAAGTCGACCAAAGAAGGGGTGGATTTCCTCATAAAGGTCGAAACGCACAACCACCCTACTGCCGTCTCTCCATTCCCAGGTGCCGCGACTGGCTCGGGGGGCGAGATCAGAGATGAGGGAGCCACGGGTCGGGGATCGAAACCAAAGGCCGGCCTGGCGGGCTTCTGTGTCTCTGATCTGCTAATTCCTGGTCACCGACAACCATGGGAGCTTGACTATGGTAAACCTAATCACATCGCAAGCAGTCTCGACATCATGCTTGAAGCTCCCCTCGGTAGTGCGGCATTCAACAACGAGTTTGGCCGTCCCTGCACGGCCGGTTACTTTCGAACGCTTCTGGTCGAGATGAAAACTGGCAAGGAGTCCGCGGAGATCAGAGGATACCACAAGCCCATCATGATTGCTGGTGGTGTTGGTACAGTGCGGCCACAGCTTGCCTTGAAAGACCCGGATATTGTCCATGACGGTGCATTCTTGATCGTGATGGGCGGACCAGCCATGTTGATCGGGCTGGGCGGCGGTGCAGCGTCCAGTGTCAGCTCAGGGGACGGGTCAGCAGAGCTGGACTTTGCTAGCGTCCAACGTGGAAACCCCGAGATGCAGCGACGGGCGCAAGAAGTCATCAATGCTTGCGCCGCGCTTGGAGACCACAATCCTATTCTGTTCATCCACGATGTTGGAGCTGGTGGACTTTCAAATGCACTGCCCGAGCTGGTCAAAGACGTCAATCTCGGAGCAGAATTCGAGCTTCGTGATATTGACTGTGCAGATAAAAGCATGAGCCCGTTGCAAATATGGTGCTGCGAGGCTCAGGAGAGATACGTTCTGGCTGTCGCGCAAGAAGGCATGAACAAGTTCAGGTCAATTGCGAAACGCGAGCGTTGCGAGATATCTGTGGTCGGAAGAGCCACTCGAAAGCAACAGCTCAAACTGACAGACCGCGAACACCCTGCCAATGCTCCGAGCCAGCAAGACCCGATCGATCTGCCCATGGAGGTCCTCTTCGGGAAACCTCCTAAGATGACCCGAGAGGTGACCTCGAGAGAGGTCGACTTGCCTGCATTTGATACAAGCTTGAGCATGTACGTTCCGCAGGCCTCTACCGATGGGCTTCTCGAAGAGGCTATCAGCCGGGTTCTGCAAATGCCAGCAGTTGGCTCCAAATCTTTCTTGATCACGATCGGTGACAGGACTGTTGGTGGCTTGACAGCCAGAGACCAAATGGTTGGTCCATGGCAGGTACCCGTCGCAGACGTCTCTGTGACAGCCACATCTCTCACGACCGGGATCAAGACTGGCGAAGCGATGGCCATGGGCGAGAGACCCACAATTGCTTTAATCTCTTCCGCCGCATCTGCACGCATGGCGGTGGCTGAGTCCTTGATGAACCTGACTGCTGCTGATCTGCCGGACCGTCTGCAGCAGGTCAAACTGTCCGCGAACTGGATGTCTGCTTCAAGTCACCCGGGCGAAGGCGCTGGGATCTACGAAGCGGTCGAAGCCCTGGGCATGGATCTATGCCCCAAACTCGGCATTGCCATCCCTGTTGGCAAAGACTCGATGTCGATGAAAATGAAGTGGCAAGACCCTCAGTCCAAGGAAGCAAAAGAAGTCACGGCGCCTCTGTCGTTGGTGATCTCTTCGTTTGCGCCTGTGCTGGATATCAAAAAGACATGGACGCCTCAGCTCCGCCGTTACCACGAAGTCGGCGAGTCGACGTTGTTCTTCGTCGACCTCGGTCTAGCACACCGATCTCTCGGCGGGTCGATTCTCGCACAGTCCTTCAAACAAATTGGCGACGAAGCGCCCGATATCCGATCCGTCGGCCTGTTCAAGGACTTCTTTGACGCGACGCAGCAACTGCACGAGCAAGGGCTGGTGCTTGCATACCACGACCGCTCCGACGGGGGATTGTTTACGACGTTGGCGGAGATGTCGTTTGCCGGGCGCTGCGGAATCGAGATCATGATCAACGACATCTGCCCGTCGCCACACACTCCAGACGTAATATCGGCTCTGTTCAACGAAGAGCTGGGAGCCGTGTTCCAAGTGCGCAAGGAGGACGAGAACCGATTCAAAGCGTGCTTCGCGACCTGCGGGCCGCCGCCCGGCTTGATCCACAAGATTGGACGGGTATCCAGCAAATCCAGCACGCAGAACATGGCCATCTACCACGGCGCGAAGCTCATCTACCGCGGGGCCCGTGGCGAACTACAGCAGAAATGGTCCAACACGTCGTACTGGATGCAGCGGCTGCGCGACAACCCTGCCTGCGCGGACGTCGAGTTCGCCGGGATCCTCAAGGACGCCGACCCCGGCATCAGCTACAACCTGACGTTCAACCCCAAGGAGAACATCAACTCGTACAAGACCAATCTGCTATCCTTCGTGCGACCGACCGCACGGCCGCGAGTGGCCGTTCTCCGTGACCAAGGAACCAACGGACAGGCAGAGATGGCGTTTGCCTTGGACGCCGCCGGCTTCACGGTCGTCGACGTGCACATGTCGGACATACTGGATCCGAAGCCGCACCAGACGCATCTCGGTATCGACCACGACCTGTCGTCGTTCACGGGCCTCGCGTTGGCCGGCGGCTTCAGTTTCGGCGACTGTCTGGGCGCCGGCCAAGGGTGGGCGAAATCGATTCTGTTCCACCCGACGACGCGGCGCAAGTTCGCCGACTTCTTCGCGCGCAAAGACACGTTTGCCCTCGGCGTCTGCAACGGATGCCAGGTCCTGAGTAAGCTGAAAGAGCTGATCCCCGGGGCCGAGACCTGGCCAAGCTTCGAGCGCAACGAGTCCGAGCAATACGAGGCGCGCGTCGCCATGGTCAAGATCTCCGACCCGCCCGCCGAGTCGGGCTTGCCGCCCAGCGTCTTCTTCCATGGCATGAGCGGCTCCAGTCTGCCCATCGCCGTGGCGCACGGCGAAGGTCGAGCCTCCTTCACCGCCACGGGGAACAAGGCCCTGGATGCCTCGCTCGCTGCCGACTTTGCGGATTCCCATCTCGCCCCCGTCCGCTTCGTCCACAACAAAACCTTGGCCCCGACCACCACGTACCCGGCCAATCCGAACGGGAGCCCCGCGGGCATTGCCGGCGTCCGCAGCCAGGACGGCCGCGTGCTGGCCCTGATGCCGCATCCGGAGCGCACCATCCTCCAGGGCATCGGCAGCTACATTCCCGATGGGAAGAGCGCCGAATGGGGCGAGTATGGACCTTGGGAGCGGCTGTTCCAGAGTGCCAGACGGTGGGTGGGTTAGCCAACAACGCAGTAGAGGTGCAAGGCGAGGGAGATTGTCCGTCGTTGCAGGCAGAGAGGATGCGCGGTTACAGGAGTAAAAGGAGTGAATGTCTTGCTGCATTACAAGTTGTGATATTATTTTCCGAAGAGACGTGCGGCCTCCTTTCAGATAGAACAGAATGGATTTGATTCTTTTCAATCTTCAATCTTCATACTTTTAGTCTTTTCATTCTTCGAGCTATATCACAGTCGCGTTACCTCTAGACTCGTGCATTAATACAGAAATATGCATCTATTCACACAGGGTGCAAAAAAGGAGAAGAAAAAAAGAAGAGATCAGGTCCGCTGTTTGACTTTGACCTCAAGTCCAGCAACGACCAGCGCTCTTGTCCCCACCCCAATCTCTGTACAAACATCAACTGTCTTGCTCTCATCGCAAGACAGTTTGACCTCTTTTTGGTTGTCTGATCACCTCCTCCATCAACGCCGCGAAGCCTGTTCAGGTGATGCGCAAAAGCGCAGATCTATCCCTCTTTACTGGTATCTGGAAAGCCCTGATTGTGTGAAAGGGAAAGGCAGAGGGGTTCTTGTTCGCCTTGTTCTGAATGCATGCCGCGGCTTAGCGCTTGGAGCATTTCATCACTGAAATGGTCGTCCCCATTAGCCGCCTAAGCCTTTCGCGATCGTGTCACGGGTCCATTGGCTCGCCCGGTGGCCATGGCGACACTCTCTTCGTCTTTGGATGTAGATGGGAGCTTGTGTGGGTCGGGAAGAGGGAGATCCTTCATCGCAATCAGAGCCTCCTTTCCAGTGTTCCTCCTAGGACGTCCCGAGACCGATTGTTTCCTATACGTAGCGAAGTAGAAGGAGATGAAGAGAAGAAGGTAAGAGCTGAGGATGCCCATGCCAGCGAAGGCGGCAAACTCTTCTCCGGTGCAAGTGCCAGCATTTGGCGCCCAAGGGAAATACCGGTAGGCGAAGTAGGTGTAAGAGGCAAAGTAGACAAAGCCCAGGTCGATGACGAACTGAACGATCTGGAGAATCGTAATGTATTTCTTCCACCAAATGCGCACACCGCGTGCGGCTTGGAAGTAGTACCTGTATTGCAGGTCAATTATGCTGTTGCATCTGATACCAGTGCCACTTGGACTCACCAGTACATGACCACATGGACAAGCAGGTTCAATGTTATTGGAACCCATGATACCGCAGTGTGGCCGATCAATTGAGTATAGACGAGAAGAGCCGTCGCGCCGTGATGGTAGGTGTGAAGGAAGGTAAGAGGCTTCTTCTTCAGAACCAGGAACACAGTGTCCACCAGTTCGAGATACTTGGTGAGATATGTCATCTGAACCCGTCAGAAAGGGGCATTCCGTGTACGACAGGACCACCTAGACTCACATAGTACAGCAACACCAATTCCTTGGTCCAGCCACCGTTGACATCGCAGATGGCGTAGAAGACGCCTTTTCGAACAAGAGTGGGCAGCAGCTGCTCAGTGAAGAGCGCCAGGAGAACACCACTGACAATGGTCAAGATGAAATTGTGGACAATGAAGGGCCCCTTGAGTACAAATGGGCTGCGGTGTTTCATCAACTCTCGTCCGCCGAAGATGACCACATAGTATCCGATCAGGGCAATCGCCGTCTCTTTGAAAGTCGAGAACGGGGTCTCCCCGCGCACGAAATCGAACTGCTCGGCGGGGTAGCCCAGCGTGGCTGTGTAGGCTTTGTCAAAGATAGGCCATAACGGAATGCCAAATGGATGATCGAGCGAAGGGACCTGTACAGTCTTGAGAATATCGAGAGCCATGGCGGCAGGATTACGCGGTCGAACGCGATTGAGGTGTAGAAACGAGACTCTCTGAACGGAGGCACCGGACCGAGGAGGAAAGGAGCGACTGCAACAAGAAATACACAGCAGAACCGGAACGGAAGATGAGAAGGAAGAACAGAAAAAAGGTGAAGAAGGAAAGCGTCGAGGAGGCTGAAGCGTGTTTGGATGAGGAGATTGAAATGAAATGAAATGAATTGGAGTGGCAGCGGGAAGATTAATGCAGGCACAGAGAGAGAGACTCAACCTTTTTCCCTTGTTCCCCTGAGCCGCCTGCAAAAGTTGTCCTGCTGCCATGCGACCAATTTCAACGAACCCAGCGAGCAAATGCGGCCACAATGCCAAGGCCCACTGCTGCCGACGCTTCCCATTGGTCCACCAGGCTTTATCAAATTTCCGCTTGTCCTAGAGGCGCGATAGCCGCGCGTGTTTCGGTTTCAAGACGATAAGCGCGGCTTGGGATGCTTAAGATCTTCATTGTGCATGGCTTAATCATAGTCCTACTAGTAGTAGATACCTTAGGTGTATAATGTACCTATGCTTGCTCCTTGATGCAGCGACCTATCCAAACAGCGACTATTGTAAGCCACTGCAGGCACCGTACGAATAACATCAACTACGTACCTCCCTAGCAGCTGAGGTACCAGTGTCAGTGGTCAATACACGCTCTTCGCGGCTACCAGTCTTGGCTGACGCGGGTCTTTTCCACCAGTCAGAAGCTGCTCGATTTGCTTTAGCTCCACGAATGTGATTCGAGTGGACTGACTGTCTAATAACTGACTGACTGACTGCAACTGGACTTTGAATTGGCACCTCAATAACTTCGTCCCAAACTGACCTCCTGCCTCCTCAACCCACCATCTACTCGTAGTCCAGTTCAGTCCTTCACCACATCCAAGGCCTGCGTAATGGCTTCTCTCGCGATCCTCCGTCTTACTGCTCGCCCTGCCACCTCGACCCTCTTCAGACCCTGCGCACAATCGCTGAGGAGAGCTCCCGCGGTAGCTCAGTCCATTTCTGCCCGATCTCCTTTCAGCTCCACCGCCATCCAACGAAGCGGCGGCCACGAAGAGGAGACCTTCGAGGAGTTCTCTGCCAGGTAGGCTCTCCCTTTGAGCTTGGGATTGTGATATTGCGCGGGCCTTCGCCTTGAGCGCAGCCTCCCAAAAACACACAAACGCACAAAAGGTGGTCCAAGCACGAGCTCCCGCTGACGTGGAGATATATCTAGATACGAGAAGGAATTCGACTCTGTCAACGATGTTTTCGAGCTTCAGGTATGGCACGCAACGGAGGACTGGGATATCGCGCCGGTCTAACATTTTCGACAGCGAAACCTGAACAACGCGTTCGCCTATGATCTCGTCCCATCACCGGGCGTGTGCATAGCAGCCTTGAAAGCGGCCAGACGGGTCAATGACTTCCCAACCGCCGTGAGAGTGTTTGAAGGTACGCGGCCTTGCATTTTCTTGCATCCAAAAACAATATATTCGGTTCTAACGTCACCGATAATGCAGGCATCAAGGCCAAGGTCGAGAACTCGCAGCAATACGAAGAGTACTTGGAAGAGCTTAAGCCCTTGCGCGAGGAACTCGGCGTCCTTCTCAAGGAGGAGCTGTACCCCAACAACTCCGACAGCCCATACTACAACCCATAAACAAGCCAGCAACAGAAGAAAGACAGACGATCCGTCATTGCATGTTGTGGGGGAATTGCGCCCATTGGGGCAGCAAAGGGTCCGCATCAACGAACGAATGGAGTGTTAAGACGTATATATCTCTCAAGGAAGCAGAGGCAGACAAACGAGGTGCACGGAACATTGCCGACATGCACTGCCCTTGTAGCCTACCGAGGTTTCCCGAAGCCCTGCGCTGGTCTGGGAATACAAACTACCTACGCTGTAGTTAAAATGTACAGTCAGTTGTCAAGAACATAATTTCGCCTTCTTCCGATGCTTGCTTGTATGGACGTGACATGGGGATCCCGTTGCGACAAATTCATTCCTCAACACCCGTCAACTAGCTAGCTGGTAGTAGTTCCATGCAGCGAGAAAGTATAGATATCGTATCGAAGCAGAATCAAGCCATGTAAGTTAACTCACCCTGGTGTTAAGCCTTATCCTGGTTGGTTCCTAAGCCGGCCTCGGTGATGACAGAGCAGAGAGATATCAGGTAATCACATCCCTCCAATACAGCAAAAAGTGGAAAGCGAAGAGTAAGCAACGAAGAAGAGGGAAAGTAAGAGAAAGGTATAAATCATGGACATTTTAACAGTCATGACCGCGTGTAGAATGGAAGTTTCTCCCTCCAAAGCATACCGAAAGAAAAGCTTCGGGCTGTTGAAAGAAAACAGTTCTCGACACTGGCTCGCCAATGTCCAGCCTTCTTGTCTGGTAGCCAGGCATTGGGTAGTCGAGAGACATAAAGATCGCCTGGCTGGCCCTTTAGCTCCAGGAGTCTGCCTGAGCCTCGCCTTGAGCCATGACGAGATCTCGAATTGCCCATCTCCAGCCGCCTCGCCCGTCTCGACCTTCTTCCTCTTCCAGCTCCGGGCCTCGTCTCAACCATTTCTCCACTTTCCGGCGCCACCTTTCTTCTTCGTTGCGCTGTCTTCTGATGAACTCGGGTCCAACGTCAAACTCCTCGCTGACTCCCCATTCATCGCCACTGCTGTGACCTGCCTCACCGTCACCAAACGAATCTCTTGAGTGTCCAAAGCCTGAAGCGTTCTGCAGAGTGCCGCTTCGACTTTTGATCTCATCTTCTTCTTTGAGATCTTCCAGGCCGGCGAAGACATCTTCCTCCTCCTCGATCTGTACGCTTCCAGCACGAAGATTGGGCGCCGTTCCGTCTGCGTTTTCCGCGATCTTGAGCCATCGCATCTGAGATGGGTCAAAGACCATTCCGCCCACAACCTGCACCCCAGTGATGCTGGAGCCAACGTTAGAAATGAGTGCCAGGTTCGCTTTGGTTCCTGGACTTGCATGACCATGACCAACAGGACTGCCGACTCTGGGGTGGAAGTCTGGAACATCGAACGGAGCCAGAGCGTTCTCGTTGCCTTCCCATCTAAAAAGCAGTGGGTTGTATTGCATTCCCTTCTCCGATTTCGGCCTGTTAACGTCGCCGCCCATTGGTTTGATGAGGTGTGGCTTCTGTTGGACTTTGTCGATCTTTTTCTTCCTCAGACCGCCCTGAGGGTTCCGTGGCGTGGCCATCGGCTTCCAGTTAGTTGAGATCGGCTGCAATGGTTCGCCACGCATGTTTTGGAACGTCGTGGAGATCTGTCGCTGTTCTCGAGCGATCCTAGAGGCTGCCGTATCGCGCGCAAAGCGAGGGACATTGGTCGTGTTCACAGCTGTCGTGGGGAAATCAAACTTGAGAGGTGAGAGAGGCGTTGCGGGCACAGGAGTGTCACTCCCACGTCGAGTGCTGGCAAGTGAAGATGAAGAAGGATTCAGGTGAGAGAGACCGAGCTTGCTCCTTAGGCTTCGTGGCGCACCGCGACCGACTGGAGTCTTGGTGAACTTCGATTCAATGGTCGCAGATGTCGGCAGGTCATCGAAGATCTCCAATTCAGACCCATCACCATAATTCCGGCGCCTAGCTGGTTTCGTGATTGTCTTTTTGGCCTGAGCAGCCAGCTCGGCGGGAGTCAGATTACTGCGACCACGACCAGGGGTCTCTGGCCTCCCCAAACCTGCCAGCCGAGACAAAGACCTCTGAGCTGCAGACATACTCTCCCCTGAGCCGTCAGATCCTTGTCCTCGGTAGTGGCGAGTGGCCGTCGACTTGATGCTGATGTGCTGGGACTGCCCAGCGGAGGCTCCAGCAGGTAGGAAAGGTATTGCGCTTTTCCTAGCATCTCCCATACCAGACTCAGCACGGTCAGTTGGCGTCTTAGGACGTGATGGTATGTTGAGACGGCTTCCCAATTCTTGCCTTGAGGGAGGTCTGACGTAGGGCGCTGGCTTGGTGGGAGAATTCAGATTACGCATGGCTGGCATGGATCTCTTTGCACGCAAGAGTTGCGCATTAGTCGTGGTCGGTGGTTTTTCATGGCGCAGGTCGGGTCTGGATTCGGCGCCACGCAGAAGGCGTCTGCTAGGAGTTGATGGAGTGGAGGGGGTCGAGGGTGTGGGAATGGCTGAAGCAGACAAGTGGTTGGAGTTGTTCCCAATGCGCGAGTTTGGTCGCTGATATGCCGATATAGGTGCGCCAGTTTCCGAGACAGGTTCCAGATGTGACCGGGCACGCTCATGTCGGTCGTGTGCAGGTTGGAATCTGGGCAATCGTGAGATCGTTCCTTGGCTCTTGTTACTCGTGAAGTTGAGTGTAGTGGTTGTCCTCTTGGTCGGACTGGCTGGCCGTGTGGTTTTGTGTTTGACGTTTCGGTTTAACGTCAACTTCGCGGTATCGAACACGTCTCCATCGCCAATTTCAAGACCAGAGAAGAAGTCATCCTTGCCAGAAGCACTTCTGAGATTTGGCTTTTCTTCTACAATGCTTCCCGGTACCGGCTCCGGGGACTGCTCTTGTTGTCGTTGCTTGAGCTTGTCGTCAAATTTGATCGGCCCATCAGGCAGAATCAACCCGTCAAGTCCTTCATCCTCGCTCTCGGCGGTGAAAGCACTCGAAACACTTGGGCTGAGGGCAGAGGCAGAAGAGCTGCGCGCCGATCGGCCTCCCCTTTTAGTGCCAGCGTGCCTGGTGCCTAGGCTGCCCTCAGCCCATTCCAGATCGAAATCTTCGCCCTGCTGTGGTGTTTGAGGTGCAGGTTTCCTGGTTGACAGTTTCAGCTGCCCGTCAGCTGGGAACTCAATGTCTTCCTCCAGGCCTTCAATGTCCGGCTTCACTGGCGTTGGCGTTGGGGGCTGTTGAAACAACAAAGGCTTCTGTGGCGACCTCTGCTTCGCGACCTTTATTGTGCCAACATCTGCAAAGCCTGCATCATCTTCACTGTCACGAAAGGCGTCGAGAGTGATTGGGGTCGGTGCGGTCCGAGACTTCGGTGATCGGATCGTCTTATCGAAAACATCCGTAGTCTCCGGGCTCTTGGGAGAAGTTCTGAATGCTGCACTGATTTGGCGGAGACTGTCTGACAATTCTCGATCATCGGGTTTTGCAAGCTTCAGAGGCATGTCTGCTCCAGGTAGATCCAAATCTTCTGACCAGTCATCCGCAAATGCTTTCTTGATTTCTTTGCCTTTCAGCCGTCTTATGGTGCCACCTTCCAGGGCAGAGCGCGGCACATTTGCTGGTAACGGTATTCCTTTGCTCTTTGCCAGGGCTATTGCATCTTTTATTGAAGCTTGCTCGTCGACCAAAACGTCCCAATTTTCATCTCCGTTGTTTGATTCGGATCGCATCGACAAACGAGAGGAAACAGAATCGCGGTGATTGGTATGAGGAACTGAAACAACTGAGGTTGTTGTCGAGGCAGTGCGAAAGTGTACATCCTCTAGGTTGTCAAAGTCGTCGCCCCAGTCCTCGACGTCCTCATTCTCGACGGGAGTTCGCGGTCTTAGCGTGAGTGGTTCCATGGTTCTGGAAGGCTTGGGTTGTAATTTCTGTTGAAGGTTTCAATTAGTGTCGTTAAGTTGCAAGAGGTGCTGACGATGCATTTTGCGAGTCAATATCCGGCTGATAGAACGTTCGTAGAATCGTGACGGTTCGTAGAGTCATAAGAGTTAAGCACCGAGTCGATTGATCGTGCTTCGTTGTTCAAGGTCCAAATCCCCCCGTTGAGTGGTTTTCCACCGGTGAGGGAGAGGTGAGCGACCCTGAATGGTCGTATGGTATGGTAGGGCTCAAGAAGCAAGAAGAGTGAACTGAGATCTTCTTCTTGAGGTCGTCTCACAGTCTTCTCACGGCGTAAGAGGTTGGGCTGGCGGATGATTCTGGCTTTCGAGGTGGAGCTCGAACACGGACTCAGGGCGCGCAGGGAAAACGAAGGCTGGGCGAGACACGCACCCCCAATGTGGTTAGCCTCCCTAGGTCGGGATGTGACGCTCGTGTGGCAGCTCGGATCTGGGCTTCACGGCTGTCAAGCGGTGCGCCTAGTGGTCTTTGCATCACAGAGAAAGCCTCCCCGGATCAGTCCATGCGTTTCTGCAGCCTTGTATGCCGCCTGCAAAAATTCAAAGCATGTCGCAGTTGGTCTTCTGTCGATTATGGCCGCCTCAAGTTGGGTGATCAGGCTTGAAGCCGATAAAGGAAACCCCCCAATTCTAGTCAAGGTCTCCCGCAAAGAAGGAGGGCACGATCTCGACCTTGATCTATTGGCCACTGACGGAGATGCGGCCTACAAGGGCAAAGGTAAGTCTACCTGTGACCGCGTTCATCAACTATTGCTAAATATGGTGCAGTCAGGCAACGGAATCTGAAGAAACTGCGCGCGAAGAACTACGATGGATCGGACAAAGACTGGATTGCCGTCGTCTCCCACGTCCTTCTGAGGACAGCAGCACACCAGCTCGATGACGCACAGAAGCAAAATCTTCACGTCACCTGTTCGGTCTCTGGAAAAGATCCTAATGGCACACTGTCCATAGCCTTCCTCAACAAGGTCGAAGATATTACCCAGAGATTGGGAAATATTGAACTACCGCAGACCGAAGACACCGATGATATCGACCTTTTCGGATGGACTTTGCAGGCAGTCAAGAAGAGGGATGAGTTGGACGAAGCCGTTCAGGCTCTGACATGGGAGCTGAAATCAAAGGATGCTGCATTGAAAACACTTCAGAAGCAGATAGACGAGCTGGTGGAAGCCAAATCTGAGCATGAAAAACAACTACTATCAAAGTTCAGTGTGCTTCTCAATGAGAAAAAGCTTAAGATAAGGAATATGCAGCGAGTTTTGTCGACTGCGAAGACAGATGCCACAAAGCTGAAAGAGCTTCAATCTGTCATCAAGAAGGAAGGGTCGGCAAGCGGTGGCAGGGGAAACAAGAGGCGCGCTGAAGAAGCTCCCAAAGATGATGAGACAGATGAGAGCGAGGCTTTCGATACTATGCAAGTTGATGGCAATACCAACGTCCGGCAACACGTGCCTCGAGATGGCGACTCGCCCACTTCAAGAGAGACAACACCGGCTCGCTCAGAGGACGAGGACGAGGACGATGATCTTGGGGCCCCAGAACCGACTGCATATCGGCCTAGAACAAGAGCTTTGGGTTCCAAAAGAGCTGCCAAACAAAAGTCACCGAGTCCACTCCCCCCACCTCGAAAACTACCCTTTCAGAAGAAGACTGGGGGTCAGAACGACGAAACATCAGCAACACAGAAAGAGCAGAAGTCCAAACTTACTGCTCCCCCGGCAGATGCTGATGAGGATGAGACTGCAAGCGAAGACGATGAATTATGAATGATGAACGATGAAACGACATGGGAGCCGTTGGAACTATACTAATCCCGAATTTGCTGAGGCACAGTCTTACAAAATTGAGACCTAAGTCGCCCCGAAGGCACTATTGTTTTCATGTCCCTACATTGTCTGAACGTATCAGGCTATTCTGACATCTCGCGTCTTCATCATTCGTGGTATCGCTTCATTGAGACAGCTCCCAGTAGATGCCGTCTCAATAGTTGAAGTTCGGCTGGTCGCGTTGGTTGGGGTCGTACTGATCCATCCCTTGATAATGCTGGTCATACATATTCTCTGCGCTCTGTTTTGCCTTTCTCTTCGCCTCGAAAGAGTCGTATTCATTCATTCCTTTGGTCTCGGCCAATTTGTCAACTTCACCTCCGACGAAACCGGCCAGGAGTTCTTTGGCAAACTTATGGGAAACGGGCTTGCCTAGAGCTATGTCAGTTTGCTGGAGAAGAAAAAGGTTTCGGGTCAAGACCGCTTACCCTCCTTGCGTTGGTGGTCCTCGAATAGCTTCATGCCCTCGAAAGCAGCTCCGCCAGCCACGAGTTCGTGGGAGAATTTGGCTTGGTTGTCGTAGCCACCACTGCCATAGACCTGCTCATGGGCATCACGGCTTTCGTCTACGTCCGGGTGTTAGCTGAGGAAATTCAAGGACAAGTTGCAACCACTTACCAAAACCAAACATTGTGAATGAATTGTAGTTCGTTGGTGGTGTTGTTGTTGAGTTGGATAGAGGATTGTAGGAGGCTGAAGAGTAGTGATAATATGATCGAGGGAGTTCTTGTGGGTTCTGTACGGAGATATAGTGCGAGATGCAGGAAGGCAGACGAGAGGGAGAAGGAGGAATATATAGGTCTGGAGATCATGTCACCGCCTACATCTGGTGAAATGCCTTGCCCCTCAATTGAAGCCCCTGGACAATCTATCGAACTATGGTAGACTCCACCATGTCACAGTTGTCGCCGGCCATTCAGCTTCACATGCAGGGAGGGGACTGAGTGCAGTCACTTGTCTCAGGACAACGAATCATCTACAAGCATTGCGTCAACAGGTGCGTAAAGATATTCGACCTCCTGCCAGGCACGGCCTCAGCATTTGTCTCAAACATTTGGTGATGGTCGACAGTCAACCGACTTGCAAACAGTGCAGTGGCTGTGCCTTTCACACCTCACAGCAGCGTTACGTTTACATCTCCTGTACCTTGAAGAAAGGTAGAGTTTCTCATGAACCTGACACTGGTCTGACCCTCCTACAGGTGACGACATCTGATAGATCTCTGATGGCATTTCTTGCCCAGTGCTGAGCTGACATTCCTGTCTATGAGTGTGTTGCCCGGAGGTAGAATAGGGTGGTAGGTAGCAGTACAGAGATAAAAGTTCAAGTTGACGAAGCCAGGGTCAAGTTCCACTGCAGCTGAGTGAGATTCACAGGGTCCAACCAAATGGCTGCGGAGCCAGGGGTAGAGGCTTGTTTCGAAAGCCAAGTTGCAGGCAGAAAGCTTGGTTGGGTGACCCCACACGCACACGTCACGCTTGGAACTGCACCAACTGGCGCCGACCAACTTGAACTGCGCCTGCTCGAGCTCCATCGTCTCTGCCTGCGCCTCGTGTCTATCTTCAGCTGTCAACGCCACACAATTCGTCAGAGATCATACAGTGTACACAGTAAACAAACAGACATAGCTCCCCGTGGAGCGTTGCCGACCTCCCTGCCTGCCTACCAGCGTCACCTTACCCGCGTGCCGCAAATCGAGGTTCGGATCGAAATCCCCTCACAGCCGTTCTGTTGGTCCCTGGCAGTGGTGGCTGCCCTGGCATATCATCTGGCCCATATTCTTGCTTGGCCATCCTCGAACACAAGTTCCAAGTTGTGTGCCACCACAACGTACCTACTCCCTGAGGTCCCTACATACCTAGGTACATAACATACCTAGCTGACTTATAATGTCATCGTCGCACCCTTCGGCCCCCTTGGCCAGCGATCTCCCAGCGTCCCTTAAACCGGTCTTTCACCTGCCTCCGAACAACATACCGACCAATGTGATTCTATTTCTGCCAGGACTGGGAGATACGGCCGCCAACTTTTCATCGTTCGCTCGCGCTTTGAATCTCCCTGATGCTCTGACCATCACTCTTAACCCGCCTTTCCCCCTGCCATTTCCTCTTGGGCCGGGAGATCAGTGGTCTGAGGACCTTCAGGTTGATGCCACGACAGGGCCTTTCGATCCCGACTCACCCTTGACACGGGCAGTAGGACTTGTCGCAGAAGACGTCATAGCTAACGTCCTGGTCGGTAAATCAAAATATCGCCCTGACCATATCCATCTCATTGGCTTCGGACAAGGTGGCTCAGTGGCTGTTTCGGTGCCCCTGCATCCGTCGCTTTCGTCCTTACCACCACTGGGTGGTGTCATCTCGATTGGTGGTGCTTTACCCATGTCGGCGACTCTTCCTTCCAGCACTGCAAAGAATAGGACGCCAGTCCTTCTGCTTTCCGGCTCAAGGTCACCGCTGGCATCGGCTGATTCAAGCCCATTGAAACGCGTCAAGTTGGCGTACGAGTTTATCACATATCACCAGTGGAGAAAATCCGACGATTCGATGCCCAGGAACAGGGACGAAGTATTGCCCATGATGCAGTTCTGGTCACGTCGGCTCAAAAGTAGACGCGGAGTACCAGATGATGCGGTCGAGCTCAGTTGAAGAATTAAATAAATTCTGATTCGACCTCCGAGCATAGGATACCTAACTATGAGCACAATAGGGTGGCCCTACTTTTCGAGCCTGTTCAGTTCCTCTCTCGCCCTCGATACAGCATACTCGGCTTCTCTTTGACTTTCGACCTCAACCTCATCCACTTGAACCTTGCTGGCATTCTCCACCAGCTCCTTCATTCTTCCGACAAGTCTTTGGATCACGGCTCTGCCTTCATCGTAGAGACCGCCTTCGAGGGCTTTGGTGACTTTCAACCAGTCCGTCTGCATCCGCCGTAGTGCATAGGCTGTGCCTAGAGCCACGATAGTGCCGGCCTCGTACAAGCTACCTGGCGTGATGGAAAGATAGGTCAGCGCGGAGAGACCACCCGTAAGCCCTGTCAGAGACAAGGTCTTGAGCACAATCTGCTGAGCGGCCGCGGTAAGATCCGCAATAGCACGTTCGAGCTGCTTGGAACGGGTGGTGGAAACGAAAATCGAAAGAGGGACGGGCCGCGGGGCAGGTACCATCTTAACCTCTGCTATGCCAGATTCATTGGTCAGGACGGGTTGTAGAGGCGTCTGTGCTGCAAAGTCGCGTTGAGCCTGCAGCACCGGAGTGACCTGTGCCGCATCCTGCGTCCTAGCTGGCCTCGTTTCGAATGCCTCTGCCTGGGCTGGAGAGGTTGGGAGATCCACCGGAGAGATACCTGCTTGCGACAATCGACCACAAAGTTCATAAACTGCTCTCTCAGTCTGCGGGAGCCAGGCGTTCGTGACGAGATCTGTGATGATCAAACCCACATCATCCACTCGCCAAAAGAGCTTGTACCATGCTAGCTTCCGCCAGTTGCGTGAAGTCCATGCTGAAGCGAGCCCGGCTTGTAGCTCCTGATGTGCGTTGCGCGAAAACTCTTCGATCGCAGCTTCGAGGTTCGTTCGTGCAGCAACGCTCAAGGCACTAGCGGCGTTGGACTGGGCCTCAAGAGAAGCTTGTACCTGGAGATTTCTTGTTGCATTTGTGAGCAATGCAGAGATGAGGTTTTTAATCGGTGTCGGGATTGCGCCTTCGGACCTTGCTGCTGACGCTAGAGTAAGCCAGGTCGACAACGATAGCATCCCAGAGTCAACCCATTTGTGTTCGTAAGTGGTTGCCTCTGCAACAGAACGACGGATAGCTGCGAGGCCTTCCTCGGCCTTTGCCACATCCACAATCATAACCTGGCCGGGACTGTTCACCCGTGCCTCTTCGATATTGACCACCAGGTTAACGTTCTCTCGGTCCTCAATCGCAGTAAAGTTCGTCGAAGCCAACAGCTCAGCTGCCGAAAGAAGTTCTTCCAGGCCCTTTGTCACCAGGAGAGTGCTGTGTACCGGTTGACTGATGGTTGTCTGTCGGCCATTGGCTGCCGTGGGTGTCCCAATAGAAGGTGACAAGAATGCGTCCGCAGGGACGGTTTGGGCGCTCTGTAACCGCTCACCGGTCCTCAGGTCGCTGATCGTCGACACTAGGATTTCTATGTGGTTTCTTTCCAAAACATTCGAAGCTACGTAGAGCACCGGGATCGACATTCTCGGTCGCTGTAGATTGGGATTTGGCTGCTGTCCAAATCGAATGACCAGACCCTGACCGAAGTCTTCACTGCTCTGTAGCAACTCTTTCTCCCACCCATCCTCATCTCCCAGCGCGTCGGCCAGAAGTAGCCTCACAAGCCTGCGCGCGGTGTCCTGCACGTTCAATCCCAAGACTGCTATTCTCGTGGTCGGTGTCTCCGACTCTAGTCCTTGTATGGCAAGTTGTAACCTGCTCAGGTTGACTTGGGCAGACGCCTTCTTCCGAACTTCAGCCAGAGCTTCATAGAGTGCTTGATACCGCGGAGGGACATTTCTGGTTGCATTCACGGCGGTGTTGGAGCTAAGAGTTGAGGCATCTCGATGGTTGGAAGGCATGGCTCGACGGAGGGTGGACGACAGGCGTTTCGTGGTCCGCCATGTTGTGCAAGACGGACAGTAGAAGAGACTGTCAAGAAATGTGTCGAGTTGGCGACCTGGACGAGCTATTGGGGCTCTCTTCATGTTTTCAGGTTGTTTTCCCTAGGATGCAGGCTTGCATTTTATTCACCTGTCCATCATGGAAGCTGCTGTTATAGACCAAATCCTGCGGTTGTTCTGACAGGAAGGGACTAGTTTGTGGTTGGCAGGTGTGGGGGAACATTTTCCATACTCAGGTACGCGACGCGCTCCAACATCATCAGTCCCGACTATAGTCCTCTTCACAGCCGTAGCATCAACACTCTGGCACTCTACACCTGCCGCCAGTCTACCTTCGCCAGCTCGTCGAACGTATGAAGCAGCTGGACTCTGGTCGAGGAAAGGAGCCATGGCTTCTACGACCACCATGAACGGCTGGATGGAAGAGCTAGCCCTTACATTCCTTCCATTGAACAGCAAGCCTCCAGACTTACGCAAGCACACAGACGCTTTCATCCGCAAGGTCAAAACCCATCCCTATGGACGGACAGATCAATTTGCGGTCGCGGACAAGCTTGCCGGACTCGAAGAGAAATTGCTGGTTCTCAATCTAGACGACGTTGCGGAAGAACTATATTCTGGCCGGATAGAATTGAGCAGACACAATGAGCACTGGATTCCAGACGTCCTCGATCTTCTACTCCATCTATCATACGAACCGGCAAAGTACAGCCGGGTGGAGAATCTTCAAAAGCTCCGTCCTCGACCCGAGACTCCTCCGCCGCTGACATGGGCTGAGGTCGAGGAAGATGACCCTGTCGACCATCATGATCAGATCTGGCAGATCCCGGATTACGGTGACCTCAGTTCTGATGACGACGAAATACTCCTCTCCAGCACCAAGACATCTCCTGTGAGTGTACAGAAAAGGGAGGCCAGTGTTGGAGTGGACAGGATTCTTGACGCGTCTGAGGACGACCGAGGTGGCATCGCGCTTGTCGACCTGAAGGCCGCTCAGTTTTGGCGTGATCTTGAATCGGAGCAGATTGTGTACGTGGATGAGAAGCAAGCTGTCAGAGAGGTGCTGTTCATGCTGGGCGGCTTCCCAACGGCCATGTTTACCTTCTCCGATGGTGGGATTCGGCTCACTCCAACATACCAAATTCGTCACCTTGAAAGCAGTGCTTCCCATGCATTGATGAGTACAGCAACTGCTCTTGGTTCATCAATCGATCGTGTACGTCGGTGGGTGAATACACCGCAAGACGTCCCGGTGATGCAGCTCATCCAAGTTGGTATCGGAAACGTTTTAGCGGACTTCGAGCGGGCATTGTCTGAAGTGGAATACGATATCTTGCATGAAACCTCACGTACCGGAATCATCAGCCTTCTCCAGATTTTGCAGACTGTGAGGAAGGATAGCAATTGCCTGGTGACCCTTGGTACAGTTACACAGGATCTACCACAAAATGACTCCATTAGATCCTTGGATGCACTCTACAACCAACTAGACAAAGCATACTCGGCTTGCGACTCGGCTGCTTTTGAGACCCTTCTCCCAATCTTCATCTCCGCCTTGAAGCTATATGCCAAACCCCTTGATATATGGTTACACACGGGGACATTGGACCCTTCCGCTCCATTCTTCATAGATGCCAACAAAGGCACGAGACATGGAGCAACACTTTGGCACAACTGGTTTGCGATATCCCGTGAGAGTGAAAAGCAGGTGCCGATTTGCCTGCGACCCTTCGCCGAACGGATCCTTGCGACTGGCAAGACTGCCGCCTTTCTGCAGCATCTAGGACGACCGAACATCAGTCATGGCGAAGCGTCACTGGGTTTAACTCCTGCGGTGAAAGAGTCGCTTCATATGATTGATGGGTCACAAATGCCTTTCTCGATAACTTTTGAGACGGTCCTAGGCCGCCACCTCGATGCTCTCCTGGCTCGAACCACAAGAGCTTTGAAAGAATTGCTTGAAGGACATTGCGGGCTCACACGGCTCCTGGATGCCTTCGACTACCTTTATTTCGGTGTCAACGGCGCCATGTTGGACGGCGTTGAAGCACGACTATTTGACCGTATCGACCGCTGCCTGGAGATGTGGAACGACCATTTCCTAGTGGGAGACCTATTGGCAGAAGCGTGTCGGGACGTTCATTGCGTCGATGCAGACTTGATAGCAGTCCACTCGGTACGCACATCGTCTCGTAGCATGGCGAGTCGCCGACGCTCAGTCAAGATCCTCGGCGCCATGACAGTTTCGTATCATGTCAGCTGGCCTCTCGCCAATATCGTTCTGCCAGCCTCGATGACATCGTATCAACGGATTGGTCTGCTGCTAGCTCAGATCCGCCGGGCCATTTTCGTTCTCCAACATCGGGCTTACTTCTGCGTACAGCATACACTTTTTGGCATGGACATGAACCAGGATGAGAATGATCGAAAGAGAGCACGAGCCGTCCATGCAATGCTACTACAGTTTGTCAATGTTGTCTACGCACATTTGACAACGTGCACAATCACGCCACTGACATCGACGATGCGAGTCGCATTGACTTCTGCTTCTGCCGCCACCGGCACCGTCGATGATATGATTGCCATACACACGGCCTACATTCGCGCTCTGGAGCACGCTTGTCTCGCCAGCGACCGCATCAAGCCGCTACGAGAGAGCCTGCTGGCCATCTTGGATCTCTGCATCCGCTTCACCGACCTCGTCACTTCGCCCGGGACAGCCGCAACGGTGCACTCTGGTGATGGGTCTGGCGACATGGATTTTGAAGCCAGTTCATTCATCTCGGCACGCAGACACCGACGGCGGCGGCGGCAGCACAGAAATTCCAACGTGAATGCTCAACGGCGCATGGAGTCTTCGTCGTCGGACGATGATGATGGCATGCATGAGGACGACGATGGAGACGCAGGGGAGGGATACTCTACGTTCATGTTGGACGACGACAGCTCGATGATGGAGGAGATTGGCAAGGTACGCGAAGCATTCGTCAAGCACGCTTCTTTCCTAATCGCCGGGCTGAGGGCCGTTGCTAGGAGTTCGGGTCAGGTGGGCGACGGGTTCGAGCTGCTTGCGGATTCACTGGATGGGTCTATTCCGCCCACGGGCATAGGCAAAGGCACATTGAGACGAGACGATTTGTGATAGCTGAATATGATACTTTTTGTCCTGCAATTTGGGAGACCTTGGGGTGTGACTCTCATCCAATATATCAGATTCGATTGACCTTGTAGTACCCCGTTGTAGGAATGGTCGAGCTTGTCAAACGCCTTCATAGCATGGGTATCAAAATGGCCTGGATCCTTGAGGTTCTTTGTGTATTGTAGTTTTGTTGACTCCGCAAACGCTCTCTGATCAAGACGTTCTCCGCCATTTCGTCTCGTCAGCATCGTCGCCCGCCTCGCCGTTACCATGTTCGTCCTCCACTCGAGTCCGCACGGTCCCAGCTCCAGGACCGAGACCTGGAACAGCATCTTCAGCAACTGGCTCCGCCTCGCCCTCCTGATCATCGATCCAATCACCATTCTCGTCGACGAATTCATGCATATTCTCCGCCGTAATCCAGCCACCGCTCCCAGGCATCGCAGGCGGCAAGCCTCCATCTGACGCGCCTGGAAACGCTAGACCGGCTTGGATCAAACGACTCACACCACCATTAGCCACGCCCTCTTCATCTTCCTCCTCGCCAGGCTCTACCGGGTCTGGATGCAGATTGGAGCAATTGGACAACGCGGCGAACATGGCCATGACAGGAGTTTGCTCCGGCTTGTCTTCGGCCGGATCATCTTCTGTTGCGGCGGCCGGGGGTGCAGACGCCGTAGGGACGATGGTGATGGAGACCGATTCTGGCTCCGTGTCTTCCTGGCCGGCGCTGGCTTCGGTCGACGACACCAATTGCATGTACAGCCCTTGTTGTTCCCCCACTGAGGGTTCGGGGAGTGATTGGATCGCATGCAGGGATATCGATGGGTAAGGGATCGATACGCCAGCCGCAGCGGAGTTAGAGTATAGATATAGTTTGCTGGAGGTGTTTTGTTAGTCCAGACCATCCATAACGTCTCATGTGGTTCGAGGAGCATTGACAGATGGGATGTGTGAGGGAGTCAGTAGGCCGACTTACTCTGATGTTACCCAGACATCCAGATCCTCGACTACTTTTTGTTGCGCTTGGTGGTCTGCGGCGTGTCCGTCGGTCTCGGTGCCATTAGCATGAGAGTCTGATTCGGACTGAGTAGTGGAGTGTTCCAGCAGAGGAGCGAATGCCGCGACGTCGCTGATTTCGGGCTCGAGGACAATTAGTTTGCTGCGGTCGCTGTAGTAGTGTAGGACTGGAGGGCCGGTGTAGAACGAAGCCGGGGTGGCGGACTGGTGTTCGTGAAGAGGGACGAAGGTGGAGGCCTTGGGAGGATCGCGAAGGACTTCCATATTGACTGAATTGTGCGTAGGGGCCTGGTAGTCTGGTCTGCAAGAAACGAAAGAGGCATTCATTCAACTTTTGTTTGAAATGGAGATGGAGGAGGAGGGTGAAATTGTTACTTAAAGCGGCGCGGGCCCAAGCAGCCTGACTCGCGTGAGCTTCGGGGTTCAAGCAAGTTCGCCGCAGCGTTACTCTGTACATAGATTTTCCCACTTATTTACTGCTGGAAGCGCCGATGCAACTGGCCGCGCAAGCAAGTTGCAAAGGACAAGCGAACACTGCGATTCAAAGATACGAACGAACATCAAGTTACACATTCTGGGTCACGTTTGACAACGCCCCCGCGCAATAGACTGACCACATTTTCTCTTCTTCTTCTTCCTCATCCTCTACACTCTTCTGCTCGTCTGATTCTCCTGCGCGGCTGAGCCATGTCCCTCTGCACGACGGATGGATGAGATCGCTGCGTCAACATGGCAGTCGCACGGCCCGTGAGGCTCTTGGGAGCGGTGTCCGTCGTCCTGGTCTTTTTCCTGATCTACCAGTATCTACGCCCCGTTCCGAGCATATCGCTGCCGGGCACCGTGGCCGGGAATGGCGACAAGATCGATAACATGGAGCGCGATCCGCTGTTAGACCGTATGCGAGTTTCATCTCAGACCAGGAAGAGCATGTCCAGCTAACTGTCACAAACAGCCGTGGGCGAACCTCCCGAGCCATTATGGCGACACACCGAACACGACTACTCCCCCGACAGCCCCAACTCGGCACGAATCAATGCCACGCTTCTCTCGCTCGTGCGTAACGAAGAACTCCACGAACTCCTCCCGACCATGAAACAACTGGAAGAAACATGGAACCACAAATACAACTATCCATGGACCTTCTTCAACGATGTCCCCTTCACCGACGAGTTCAAACGGGCCACGCAGGAAGCCACCAAGGCCAAATGCACGTACAACCTGATCCCCAAGGAACAGTGGGAGATGCCCTCGTGGGTCAGCAAGGAACTGTACGACGAATCGTCCAAGATTCTCAAGGAGAACAAAGTCCAGTATGCCGGCAAGGTGTCGTACCATCAGATGTGCCGGTGGAACAGTGGCATGTTCTACCGCCACGAGGCGCTCCAAGACATGCGATACTACTGGCGGGTAGAACCCAAGGTCAAGTTCTTCTGTGACGTCGACTATGATGTGTTTCGGTACATGCAGGATCACAACAAGACGTACGGCTTCAACATCAACCTCTTCGACTCCCCCGAGTCGATCCCGTCGTTGTGGCCGGAGACCATCAAGTTTTTGGCGTCGCATCCGGAGTACATCAACAAGAATAATGCCATGGCCTGGTTGACCGACAACCAGCGACGTCCTGACAACAACGTCAAGGCGCATGGCTACAGCACGTGTCATTTCTGGTCGAATTTCGAAATCGCCGATTTGTCGTTCTGGCGCAGTAAGGCGTACGAGGACTACTTTACCCATTTGGACCGATCAGGCGGCTTCTTTTATGAGCGATGGGGCGACGCTCCCGTCCACAGCATTGCGCTGGGCTTGTTTGAAGACGCGAGCAAGATCCACTGGTAGGCATTTAGTTTCCTGTTCCGATCGATCATTGAACGTATTGTACTGACTCGACGCAGGTTCAAAGACATCGGATACAACCACATCCCGTTCTACAATTGCCCCAACTCGCCCAAATGCCGTGGCTGTACCCCGGGGCAATTCTACGGAGGCGAGTCATGGCTGCAACGAGAAGATTGTCGGCCGCTGTGGTTCAAGTACGTGGGCACCGGCTGAGGAAGAGGCTGCTGCACTGGTGGCGGTGGTGGTGGTGGTGGTGGTGTTTGCGGCACATTGCTGGGAGGGTCTTCACGACTCTGTGTATCAAAAGACTTTCAGCGTACATGTTTGACACCGACGGCTGGACCTGACTTGCACAAAAGAATCATGACAAGATGAAATGTGTTTCTATTGTCGTCTCTTTCGTCCGGTTGTAGCTGTTTGCCATATGATCTGAGCAGCGGAATCCTGTCATGCGGGAGCTGGCTGCTCATGAACAGCTGCTGAACTGCTTCAGACTCGGAATTAGCTGACTGAACATGCTGGTAGAAACGTCATCCGGAAAATGTGAAGAAGTCGTGAAAGCCTCGTCGTTTTATGTGGCCGAGCAGGAAGACGAAAGAGACAGACCGTTAAACAAATAAATATATTCCAGACTTCATCATACTGTCCAACTTAAGTACTTGGCCACCAACACAGCTACTATTTGTACAGACACTCTTCTGCAAATGTGTCGGTCTACCTGTTCTTCCTCATTATACAGTATCAGGTACTGAGAGCAGAGTCAGGATTCATGCAGTTTCCATTTTGTGGTAGCTAAAGAGGAGGAGGAGAAAGCGAGAAGAGCTATCTCATCTCATCTCGTCGTCTCTCGTTGCAACTCAGCTCAGCCCGTAGAAGCCCATTCCAGCTACTAGCTAGTACTGTTGTCATTGAAGTCACTTTCTCCGTGGCTCTCTGCCTGCCATCTCATCTGCTTTTGCAGTGTGACTGTGACTAGCAGTGTGAGACTCATCCCTCATCTCTCATCCATGATCCGTGATCTCGATGCGGATACTAATGCTGATTCCGACGCCAATGCTCAATCGATGCCCACTGATCCAAGTGCAAGTGCAAGTTCGTGTCGTTTTGTTCGTTTCGTTCTCCGTGTTCGTGTTCGTGTCCATTTCCATCTTCCGTCCCATCTCAGTTTCGTCTCATTTCTGATCTCTGATCTCTGATCTCTGATATCTCATCCCGTGGTCAAGTGTTCTGGTGTCTGAATGGATACAGGCAATCCCAGAAGCAAAACCACCAGCAACAATGTCCGCCTTGAGGTCAAGTAAGTAAGTAAGGGGTGTGTCTCAGACCAATTTGCGCCATGATTGGCCTGGTCCGGTGAGTGGTCCTGCTCCGTCAGCTGCAGTTGCGATTGCGGTTGGAGTATTACCGGTGACGTTGGCAGTAGCTGTATCAGTAGCCGTGACAGGAGCCATAGCAGTAGAAGTAACAGTAGCAATAGCAGTAGCTGTATCAGTAGCAGGAGTCGTAGCAGTATCAGGAGCCGTAGCAGTGACCGGTTCGGTAGCAGTAGTACCATTGCTGTTGCTGTTGCTGGTGTCGCCATCTTTGCCGTTGTCATTGCTGTTGCCATTGTCATCGGTTGTACCACCGGCGCCAGAGCCATTCGCTTGCTGCTGGTCACGTTCTCTCTGAAGTCTCCATTCGCGTAGACGGTCTCGTTCGTATTCGCGTTGATTGCCGAATCTCGCTTCAAACTGAGCAATGAGGCCGAATGTAGGAGGAGATCCGGACGAAGAGCCCGAGGCGGTCGATGCACGAATATTCCGTCTCGAAGTTGACGCTGTTCCTGTATCATTCGAAGTCAAGTTCGCACTGTCGTTGCCATTGCCATCGGTATTTCCGTTGGTGTTGGTGTTCGCATTGTTATTTGCCGCCGCATGCTGTTCACTGCCCAGATTGAACCATGTCTCTTCCCAACTTTCCAGACTGGCGGTATCATCATCGTATCTCGTGCTGTACAGTCCCTGTACGCGACGCTGATTGGCAGCATTGTTTCCAGTTCCAGGACCACTTCCAGAAGGAGTATTGACACGTTTGCCACTGCTGAAATAAGTCATTCCCTCACGCGGTGTAGCTGTCCGGCGAGTGGGTGTTTTCGGATCATCTCCTCCTCCACTAAGTTTCTCTCTCAATTTCTTGCCCAGAGGAGTGGTAGGTGTCTTGGGCTTATACCATGGTCGCGGACTAGAATTTGCATTGCCGTTGCCGAGAGATCGGGTGGGAGTGGTCAGACTGTATTTGCGTCCATTGCTGTTTTTGTTCTTGTTTCGCTTTCCAGAAGCCGGTGTAGACGGCGGGGCGTCGAAGCTGTATTTCTCCCGAGCGCGCGCCGCTTCTTCCTGGTATTGTCGAAGATGGCGCTCGAACGTGTCCAGCTCGCCGGTGCCGTTGTAGGCGTCCATGAATGGATCTGCGAAGGGATCGGTGACCGAGGTCGACGTCTTCTTGCTGTCTTTGTCTCGGTCGGTTCGGAAACTGCGCACGCTTCGTAGCATCACCAGGTCGTCGTTGCTGGTGGGTTTCTTGCGGTTTGCACCTCGAAGGCGCAGGCCGGGGAGAGAACAGCAGGAGAAGAAACGGGAGACGCGGTCGAGGAAGTTGTAGAATGATGCCGCATGAACGCGGCGCCAGAGCAGGACAAAGACCACGACAAGGACCGTCGATCCGGCCACGATTGGCGCTGCGATCAGGACTGCTTGGTGACTTTGGCCGTGGCCATGTCGCGCAGCAGAGGAGGAGGATGGGGTAGGGGGAGGAGGCGGCGTGGTGGGAGATGGGAGGGTGGAAGAAGAGGAGGAAGACGGCACCAACGTCGAAAATGGAGTAAAGGAGGTCGAAAACGTTTGCGACACTGTCGCGGCAGAGGAGGAGGCGGCGGCGGTTGTAGTAGCAGAGCTACTCTCCGTCCACGACGGATCACCTTGAAAGGTGAAACTCTCGCTCATCTCTGGCCCGCCCTGCGTGATTGTCCCGATGATCGGGATTGGGGGGAGCGTCGTCCCCCAAGAGTCAAACGACGACGACGACGACGACGACGGCGCCGCCATTGTGCTCTTGGAGAGCGCTTGCTGGAGGATGAGGAGGAGGAGGACGAAGACGAGAGGAGGAAGAGGAGGAGGTTGTGCGCGAAAAAAAAGCAAGAAGAAAGGGAAGACAAGGCGCTGCGACAACAGTCAAGTGAGAATGAGAACGCAGTCAGGATAGATCGAGAAGAGAAGTCCCGTGATTCAAGCCCTGGAAGCATACACACTGCGCAAACAGAAGAGGTCGTCTTGATCAATGCGATAGTGCTGGTTGTCTGTCACTTGGGAGGCCGCTGTTTGTTCAAGACCACCACTGTGAATATGTCAGCACAGAGACCTTGTCTGTCAGGCACACCTCCTCCTTCAAGTTGTCCATGGCGACGCTGACCTCTGTCTTCAGAGCAGAAAATGACAATGCCAGACTGGTCCAGGTTATTGATATGGCGGGAGCTCACACAACAAGCTGTATAGGGAATCTTGTGTCTGGGAAGGGTTTCGGGAGCAATATGAAGGTAGAAGATGATGCCTTGATATCACTCCATGCACCGATAGTTAGTCTGATCCCGGTAATGGCAGTGGCGCTCTTCCATTGTCCAATGTAGATCCCTATTGTTGAGGTCCAGGTGGATGTCATTATCAAGTCCTGATCAGCCATGGTAGCCCTTCTCTGAGCACCATGTAAATGCTGCTTGCTCAATGCTCGTCTCCCAAAAAGCATGAAGAACTTGCATGAATGGGTTCAAGAAGACAGAAAGATGGCCAGAATAGAAATCAGAATAAAACCAGAAGACAAGATCAACAAGCAATATGTAGTTGAACCGAGCATGGATTCGAGATAGCACAGACTAACCGTGGACGGCCATATCAGATTCGTCCCAATTGATATGGAAGCTATCGTTCCCCGTATCAGGCCATCTCTGTCCACAAGAAGATCGCAACGTTCCATCATTACCCTGCCAAAGCAGTCAACCCCAAGATGCCAACAAGAAATAAGACTCTCACCCTGGGAAGTGGATGGCCATTGGAGCAACAGTCTAGCTGAGTCTGAATTTCACTTCACCCATGCGCCCCCAACGCCTTCCAACTCGGAGGAGATGACGGCGTACCATGACCAGGCGATCCTCGTATGATGCCTTTGTCATTGACAGCCAACCCTTCCCAGCCTCACCGCTAAAGGGACTCTGTCATGCTTGCTGTGTACACGCGGTGCGAGACGTTGCAGGTCACTGATTTAACAGCAGCCACCGGCGGATCCCGATTGAACACCTTGACCTTGACCAACTTGCACAGTGGGTTTGTTGTTGACCGTAGTTGTGCCCATGCGTTCCTTGATTTGGCGAGCCATGGTCAGGAAAGCCTGTTCGACATTTGACGCGTTCTTGGCCGAAGTCTCCAAGAAAGGGATTCCGAGGCTGTCGGCGAACTCCTGTTGTCTGGTGAGAAATGGCATTGTGCTTGCAATGGAAAGGAAACCAACCTTTGCCATGGTGTACTCGACCACCTTCTTGTCCGACATATCACTCTTGTTGCCCACCAGCAATTTGTTGACGCCCTCGGTAGCATAGCGATCAATCTCTTGCAGCCATTGCTTGACGTTGTTGAATGAGTCCATATCCGTCACATCGTAGACCACGCAAATACCATGTGCGCCGCGGTAATAGGAGGACGTGATGGTTCGGAAGCGTTCCTGACCGGCAGTATCCCACTAAATTGTGGTTAGAGGTCACGGCTCAACAGTAATCAGGACTACACGCACGATTTGCAGCTTGACCGTCTTGCCATCGAGTTCAATTGTTCGGATTTTCTAGACCGGTATTAGCCAACTCGTGAATCGCCGGACACAGCCTGGCTGGCGATAGACGTACGAAATCGACGCCGATCGTGGAGATGTAGGACTCGGTGTATGTGTCGTCGGCGAATCGCAACAGGAGACATGATTTACCAACACCAGAGTCACCGATAAGCAGAAGCTTGAAGAGGTAATCGTATCTGATGCGGGTGGTTAGTTTCCGCGTCGAGGACCTTGCTGCAGCGCAGTGGGATGAAGCGGCACGTTCGAGATGAAGGGACTCTGTTGGCGGTTAGCAAGACACATTCGTCGCCGACGGACTATTGTCCGGCGATGGGTTGAGGTTGTGATGACTTACTACTCGGGATTCATGGTGGCGGATGGAAGGAGACGTCAGAGATGGAGTGAGACGAGGACAAAGGGAGCACTCGTAGTAGGTTCGCTTGGATTGAAACGGTCGGGCGCTGAAGGAACCCGAAAGACGGATGCTGAAGCGAGGGAGGAGTGAAGGAAGTTGAAGCGAGTATGTTGATAGATACTCTTGAGAAGGAGACTTTGGGGTTGTTACAGGATCCGGGTGGAATTGAGACGTTGGAACGAACAAGGATGAATGATTGATCAATAAATGATGGGGGGTGTTTAGGAGGCTAGAGAGGCTAATAAGGAGTAAAGAGGCTCCTGTGTAGTAGGTGTACTGCCAGTAGTACTGCAGGCTGCTAGGAGACGAGGAGACGGGGAGGCGGGTTGGGTTGTGACTTGTCTGCCCGGGGGAGGGAACCCACGAGACTCGCAGACTCTGCAGGCACCTAGCTAGGTACCTAAGGTACCTCTATTATTCAGGCTGCACCTGTCATGGCTGGTCACGTGCCGCCTCCCAGCCATCACCTGCGGTGATGCGTCCTCCACTGGCAACGACATGTACTTACTACGTGCTCTGTAGGTACCTGGTGACTCTATCTTTAATCTCTGATCTTCTTACCATTACTACCTAGGTACTTACCACATCTACTTGTCTCTTAATGGCGGCAGCCTACAACAAGGTACAATACAAGGTCCAATAGACCGACTGCGGTGGAAAGGATATCCTGAGTGCCTGCTGGTTGTGGAAACTGCCATGAGGCCTTTTGATCGTTTGCCCTTCGGTCATGCTCCCTTCGGTGTGACGGCATCAAGCATACTTCAGGCTTCACCTCCATCGCCCCGGGCCTCGAGTCATCTGATCAGACAACATCTATCATCCATGCAATGTCATTTTCTATCCGTTCAGATATCACCTGACAGCAATGGTGGCCCTTATACCTCTCAAAGATACTTGTGAGCCTTCAACCATTCCAACAGTTGGGCTTCATCACGTTGCTTGTAGTTGGCATTGCTCGTGATGGTGTCCGACACAATCACCAAGCTCCGGCTGAACGCTGCCGTGTTCTTGTCCTTGAAGAAGTCGACGATTTCATCTCGGATCGCTGCATCAGAATACTTCGCCAAACCCACCCTGATCCACCGCTCAATCACGACATTCGTCGCTCCCAGTATCTTTTCGATCCTCTGCCAGTTCTTCTTGGTGAATTCCCATGCTACTTTTCGAGTTTCATTGTTGCCTGCGACCGCCGCGATTCCCCCGTGAGCATCTTGAGGAGGCACCTCTTCTGACATGACGAACTCAAGCAAATCCCACGCATGATCTGGGCTTTTCGATCGACCTAACGCTTGTAGGCAGATCTCTTTGCCATCCACCGATGTTGTCTTTCTGAACTCGGCCTTGATGGTATCGTATTCGTCTTGGCCACCGTTGGCAACGGCCATATTGAAGATGACGCCTCGAAGATTCTGGTGAATCGCCTTTTCGTCACCAGCCTTCCAGGCCGCAAACTTCTTCTTGCCTTCCGAAATGATCCCTTGGTGCCCGGCTCCGGCGGCGTAAGCAAGGAGAAGCTTGCGTAACTGACCAGTTAGCCATTCTTCGTCCTTTGGAAACTCCCAACCGATAGCTTCGGCCGCGGGAGAAAACAACTCGAGAGAAAACTTCTTGAGCCCGGCCGAAATCTCTTTGTTGTCTGCAAAGACCGCCCGAACCTTGGACAGACAGGTTGCGATCTGCGACCAGACCAAGTAATCGTCTTCGTTCTTGAAGCCCTCCAACAAGGACAGAAGGGCAGCAGTGGTCCCATTGCCTGAAATGGCCAGCGCTGTTGCGTCGCCCATCAAGCCGATCTTGTCTTCGATGGACAGACGATCGGGAGCTTTCCCAAGCTTCAACAACCGCTGGGGTGGGTAATTTGTTCGGTAGAAGCCGCTCTGGTCGGCGTTGATCTTGTAGAAATCGTCGTCCACATTCCGGACAGTATCTTCCTTCGCCGTCAATGCACTGTGGACAACTTTCGCCGGCGTGCCAGTCTTCAGCCCCACGGGAATCCACCAGGTAGTCTCATCTTCCTGCGGTTTCACATCGCCCGTTGTCAAGAACCTGGATTGGCGGAGAGAGATCTGTCCTGGTTCCTCAGCAACCGCGACGACGGGGAATCCGATCTTTCGAATCCAGGGATCCATGAAGGTCTGAACGTCCTGGTCGGAAGCTGCGCTGAGTGCCGCCCAGAGATCATTTGTTCGTGCATTCCCGTAAGCATGAAGCTTGAGGTAGTCTCCAACCCCCTTCAAGAACACCTCCTGACCTAGGTGATTGCTCAGCATCCGGATGATGGAGCTTCCTTTGAGGTAGGAAATATGGTCAAATATTTGGTCGACTTCCAAAGCGTTGCGAACAGGGACTTCGATCGGATGCGAGGCGCGTAGGGAATCGAGTTCGAGAGCTGGTTGGACAGCTTCAGCCTGATTTCATGTCAACAGAGATCGCGACAAAGTACCTTTCGACATTCTACGCACCACAAACTGGCTCCACACCTTCCACTCCGGGTGCAGATAATCGACAGCCAGCCAGCCAACCCAGGTCGCGAAGCCTTCGTTAAGCCAGAGCTCATTCCACCAATCCATCGTGACGAGGTTGCCGAACCATTGATGGGCCAATTCGTGAGCAACCACATATGCTACCCGGTTTTTGAAGCGAGCATCGGATTTCTCTTCGTCGAAAAGGACAGCAGTTGTTCGATAAGTCACCAGGCCCCAGTTCTCCATGGCACCCATCGCAAATTCGTGTACCGCAAGCAGGTCAGATTTCGGAAGAGGGTATTCGATTCCGAAGATGTCGGAGAAGTAGTCAATGGTCTTGTGGGCATGTTCCAGCGCAAATCGGCCCTGTTCCTTCAGCCCCCGGGTAGTATATACCCGAACAGGCAGGTTTTTGCCGTTATACTTGCGTTCTGTGAACCCTTCGACGTACTCAAAATCACCAATGGCCCAGGCAGCCAGATAAGTGCTCATCGCGGGCGTCTTCTCGAAGGCAACCTTCTTCAGGCCATCTTTGCTGCCTTTCGTCACACTCTTCTCTGGCATGTTGCTCAGCGCCACCAGGTCTTCTGGGATCTCAACCTCGAACTCGAACGATGCTTTCAAGTTTGGTTCGTCGAAACAGGGGAATGCTCTTCGTGCTTCACATGCTTCAAATTGAGTGCTCAGCATGTAGTGATACTCGCCATCCGTGGGAGTAGTTGACGCTGGTGTTACGGTTGGCTTGTACTTGGAACGATAGAACCCTGCCATAGCATTGTTGATGGTGCCCTTGTACTTGATGGCGATCACGGCGTCACCCGAAGGAATGTTCGCGGAGAACTTGATTGTCGCTCGCTCATCGCTCTTATCATAGGAGACATCGGTCATCGATGTGATCGTGGCTGCACATAGTATCTTAGCACCTGTTTAGCAAACATGGGCAACCAACATACATCCATCACTTTTACTGAGGACCTGCGCATCTTTAATTTCGAGCTCCTTGGTATTGATCACCAGTTCCTGCGTGTCACTCTTGACCTTGGACTCGATCTTGACCAGGCCATCGTAAGACCAATTCCCGCCGAGTTCGAGGTTGAACAGGGATAAGTCGTAGTTCAGAGGCTTGATCGTGTCGGGAAGGATGTCTCTGTCCGTGGGAGGTGCCATTGTGCTACGAGCTTCTGCCGAACAGAATCGGACTTGAGAAAGCCTCGGGGCAAAGCTTCTAGAGGTTCGACTCGTGGTGCGGGTAGACAGAGAAACAGTGCAGAGGGTTCGTCTCGTGCAAAAGGGACGAGGGCCAGCCTTCAGAGCAGAAGTCAAAGTGAACACTGCAGCAGAGAATCTCAGCTCCAGCATTCAAATTGTCTGCCTGTATATGGCTGGAGTCAAGATGGGAATATGCTCTAACGAAGCACACGACAATCTGGCTAATAGCAGGCAATCTACAATCAACAAGAATGAGTGGTATCTACTATGCATTCTCATGGTATTCCTACTGCGGAGGCCGACCGTTCTGCCCCGCTGCTATAGAGCCAGTGATTCACGGTCACATATTGGAGTGTGAGGAGCCCGTCGAGCCGTCATCGCCGCCGCCTTCTCCAACTGAGCTGCGCTTAAACATTGGCCGGCGTCCTAGGATTTCTAGCCTCTGGCTTGCATGCGACGCGAACTCCACGTCCTTCCCCTTGTCTTCCCATCGTGACCGCTTCCTCCCAGGTGATGCCGGCAGCAGGGGACGAGTATGTGGCGGACGGTTCTGACGATGACATCCCTAGAGCGCCTGGCCGCTCGCAGGCTCGAAGAGCAGCGGCTCGCGAGTCTGCTCAAAACTTTGAGGTGACACGGACATGGGACTTGTTGACAGAAAGTGCCGACGGAACCATCACAGGTGCAGTTGAAGGCTTATTAGAGGCTGGGAAGAGAAAGAGGTATGTGAGAACTCGACAATATGCCTACATCTGCCTCTGGAAAGACAGACCTGGCAAGCCACGCACTGGATCAAGAAGACCGGATTTTGACCAAGCCGTCTTTGCAGACTTTTGAAAGATACAACTCCACTTCAGCGCGGCATCATACGGCATCTGGTTTTGATCTTGGACATGTCCTTGTCCATGACCGAGAAAGACCTTCGACCGACCCGCTACCTCCTCACCCTCATGTACACCGAGTCCTTCATCCGAGAGTTCTTCGAGCAGAACCCTATATCACAACTAGGCATCGTTGGAATGAGAGATGGAATTGCTGTCCGAGTGAGCGATATGTCTGGCAACCCGAACGCCCACATTGCAGCCATCCAAAAAATCCGAAAAGAGGAACCGAAAGGACAACCGTCTCTTGAGAACGCCCTCGAGATGGCCAGAGCAGCCTTATTCCACGCCCCAAGCCACGGTACACGGGAGGTTCTGCTGGTGTTTGGTGCACTACACACGTCCGACCCTGGGGACATTCACCGTACAATTGAGAACCTAGTGGCCGATAAAATCCGAGCCACGGTAATCGGGCTGGCCGCGCAGGTCGCCGTCTGCGCCGAGCTGGTCTCCAAGACGAACGAGGGCGACTTGTCAAACTATGGCGTCGTGCTCCACGAGCAACACTATCGAGAATTGTACATGGCGGTGACTACGCCTCCGGTGACGAACGAGTCGACCAAGTCGGCAAGTTCTTTGCTGATGATGGGGTTTCCGTCACGGACAGTGGAAGACCACCCGTCTCTTTGCGCCTGCCATACCAATCCATCTCGCGATGGCTATCTTTGCTCACGGTGCAGCACGAAAGTGTGTAGCCTACCGAGCGAGTGCCCTGTATGTGGACTGACGCTCATCCTGTCGACACATCTTGCCCGAAGTTATCACCATTTATTCCCTCTGGTTAACTGGCTTGAAGTGCCATGGTCCCAAGCATATCGCAGCAAGGCTTGTTTTGCCTGTCTGAAGCCCTTTGCTGTGGTACCTCCTCGGGAACAGTGGGAGACTTCCAAGTCCACGTCCACGACGAGCAGCAGGTACGAATGCCCGGTATGTCACCACCATTTTTGCATTGACTGTGACCTCTTTGCACATGAGGTGGTGCATAACTGCCCTGGATGTCAGAGCATGCCAATGCGGACAAGCCTGATGGGCGAAACTGAGACCCCGGCTGAAGTTGACCGCAATGGCAAGATGGCAGTGTCGTCAAATGGAGGACCAGCTGAAAACGGAGACGCGATGAAAGTGGACGGCTGAGCCACTAGGCCTTAACCTCGATAAATGTATGTATGTGTATCACGAGAAACGATTGACATGAAATGGCATAAAAAGCATGAAGACACTTTTAGCTGTGTTCAATGATGGCAGGTCGCAGGATTCTAAAGCGTGCCCCCGAGGGAGGGTCGTGGTCGACTATTTTGCCCGGTAAAAGACCCTGTTCCAGGGCTTTGCATATATTCAAGATCTCGGCTTCAGGTGCCTGGATTCTACCCTGTCCTTTGCTTAACCAACCTCGATGAGCAACGTGAGATATAGGCCTCCTCTATCTTGTGCGAGAAGGAAGACAGGCCCCTTGACGAGTGCGACCTCAACTCTGTTCAAACTCGAGAGTTCCCCAAGCCCGCTACCCAAAAATCACAGAGCCAGAAATATAGCTTGCTCTTCAAACTCATCCCGAGATGTCCATGGGAGCCCTCCCATGGAAAACATCCGTCGATGGCCTCCTTCCGCTCATGGCCAGGCCACGCCTTTTTGATGGAGATTTTGCCATTTGCTGCCATTTCCACTCTTTCTGGCCAGGGAGCTCTTCCGGCAGTTTCAGGTATGACGGATGCTAACCTCTGTACTGAGGGACTTCTTACCTACGTGAAAATCACACCCTTCCCATAATACATCAGCAGCAGCAGTTAAAAAGCTGTATGTCGTCAATCAAAGGATGGAAAGATCTCCCAGAATTGTCTTGCCAGGATTTTCGTCACTATACGGGAACAACGAGGCTTACCTCGACTACAGAAGCATGCTGCAACGATAGCGTCAGCAAGAGGAGAGAAAACTCAGACAATCGCACGATGACACGTCCTCCACAAGGCAAATAGAGGAATCGACACTGTGCCAACCCTCCACGCTCCTTTGTCGGCACTCCTAAGGTGTTGTGGTCTAATACCGGTGGACGAAAACCACTGGATATGGCTGGATCCAATATGATGCTTGGTTCGGAAGCTGTTTCGGAAGTCATCCGTATATAAGGTCTATAAGATCTATAAAGCCTTACAATTTTCAAAGTCGCAGGAGAGCGTCTACCCCCCTGGCTTTGCTTCTTAGAGAGGCAGGACTGTACTCAGACTGAGTCTTTCCGCAGTGTCTCTTTGGCATACTGTTGTCTCTGGCATTGTTTGCTGCAGGAGCAAACAATATTGCAAGCACATCGGCGTCTAGATGCGTGTATTCAGCCACAGGTTGATGATTGTTCTCCCGCGGCCTTGTTCTGCCAGCTGCTCTCGGCTCCCTAGTATCATAGCAATGAATTGTTGACAATCTCGCCGGCCCTGGACATTGAGACAAAGACCGAACAACAGCGAACGCAGCGCCGGTGGACTCACTGCTACTACTAGTAGGCAAGACTAACAAGTAGCAGCCAGTCAGATACAGCAGATTGAATGTTGTTTAATGCACGCGCCGGCGGAGACTGTTTGGAGACTGATTTCCGGTTGGTCCAAGCATTGAATTTGCCGTCAGACTGTCATATAAACCATCTTCCACCCCTCTGAAGGCGGTGTGGAACCACCCGGAGATGCTGTCAGACAAAAAACAATTCTCCCACGCCGGCCGCTGAGATACCAACATTGAACCCCCTGCTTGTGCTTGTGCTGCTGCTACAACTCGCTGTCAACTGTGACAGGCCTCTGCACCAGGTGAACTGGAATGAACCAACTATCCTTCCGCCGCCTCCACCCTCCACCCTCCTTCTCGACCAATCCTTTTGAATTCATTCCAGAGCGCCTCTCCCGAACGTTCAGCACTTACCCAGTCAGTAGTCATCACTTCCGTGTGTACAACCTCGCCAAACCACGTCGCTAGTGCCAACACATTGGACGCGTAGCCAGCAGTATACTGAGACAAACCAGCTCACCAACTACAGTAATCGAGCTCCTTCTCGCAGCGGGAGGCCATCGTGGTCAACTGAGAGTCGTGGAATGGCAGGGGTGGTTTGCTGAAGCAAAGTCACCTCTCACTTCAGCCTCACCTGGCGGGGACATTGGCCGCGGACGATGGGTCTTGCGCCTCGAGCCAAGAAGCGCGTCTGGTTCAGCCGCCCAATATGCTGAATTTCGGCTACAACTTGAACACTTCGCGTTCGGAAAGGAGATTTGTCAGGCATTTTGTGGGAGACGTCACTTTTGCCCGCGAGCAGGTTAGAACTCGTCAGAAGTTGTTTTTGCAGAGGAATTTGGAGCAGGTCTTGAATTACCATCAAAACCGCCGTGAGGCGAGGAAGGGCTCGACATCAGTGTTGCGCGATTTTGACGGAGCTGTTAGAGGGGCGGCGGCGAGCGCGGCTGGGGCCGTTGCGGCGGGACTTTCTTCGGCGGACGGCTCTGCAACTTCAGGAGTTCCTTTTGCATCTTGGCCCGTCCCTCGCTCAACACGGCCAGATATGGAGTCTAATCCGCGATCTTCCATGTCGCGTCCGGAGAAGAGTGAGAGGAGCACGCGCCGAAGCATACGGGGACTTCTCGAAAAAGTCTACGAACGCCCCGAGGCCGAACTGGTCTTGGACCTTGACAGTATAAGAAAAAAACTTAACTTCAAGACCAACTATCCGGACGACAATGAAAGACCGGCAAAACGCCAGAAACGAGATACCGTCAAATGTCAATGTCATCTTACCATTTGGGACAACCGTGGCGGCCATGAGGCCGTGTTGATCACCAAGTCAACCTACTGTCGCGTAACCGCGACGGAGACCGAGTCGAGGGGATATTTCGTCGACACAGAGTTGGACAAGCCCTTTGTCATCAAGGCGGACGACCTCAAAGTGTCGGTTCCCACCAAAGATGGATCAATTCTGGGTTTCACCGACAAGTATTTTCTGGAAATCAAAATCATTCCTTGTAGGAATGGAAGCCGGTGGCCACCCATTCCGCTGCTGGGCAAAAGTGATGGGGATCACTTTGCCCGCGACGCCCGCAAAACAGGAATCGAGGACTTGCAAGGCGCAGTGGTGGCGAGATACACGCATCTGCCCCAGGCTCCTGACCCCGACGTTCCCCTGAGTGTGTTTTTTCTGCACGAAGGAAGGACGTATAGAACAAAATATGGGTTGCAAGTGTTGTCTGCCTGGCAAAAGTCAACCTCGCCCGTCAAATCCATGAAAGCCAGGAGTACCGGCCTTGATATCGACTCGTTTCGACCGCCCAAACCAAGCGTTGCCGAGCTGCCACCGTCGACAAAGAAAGACCCAGTAGCGACGGCTGTGGTTGAGACAGCCCAACAGCCGGAAGTATGCTACAACTTTTCTCCCGCTCTCTCGACTCAAATGGCCCAAGACTTTCGAATTGCAACTGTCAAGGGCTATCGCTGTCCTCTATGCACGATATGGAAGACATCCAAGCTACAAAATCTACAGTTTCATTTGTCGACCATGCATTCCAAATACCATTTCTCGGTGCAAAAGCCACGAAGAGACCCAACGACCAACGATTTGACTCATATTCAAGTCAGAGTCGACCTAGCCACGACCATCAAGAAGCAGGAAGAAGACACCAAAGCTTTTGAATGGCAGGTGCCGGACAACCCCTTCGACCTGACGGCTTACGTGGAAGGAGACCACAGCTGGGTAGGCGAGGAGACCTACAAAAAGAGTTCGCTGGCCGAACCTCCCGGCCCTGTGTCTGCTAGCATCAAAAAACCCACTTCGGGATCCCTCCCAGCGGAGGCTGTACCCGACTTCCGGCAGCCACAGCGCAAGAAGTATCGGGCAATCAGGCTGGAGTCCAAATATGAAGTGGAGGAGCCAGTCTACACGTCCGTCAGCCATCGGCCGGTGTCTCCGAGCGAAGAACCGCGCAGCGAGACCGACGACGAAATCGACAATGACTGGCAGATCGAACTACACATGGAGCGACTGGACTTGGCCGCCAAACGCGAGGGCTGGAGTGATTATGAATGCGAACTTCGCAAACGATGGGATACGCATCGCATGGAAGAACATCTGGAACATCCGCAGTATCTGTCCAACAGTCTGATCCGGTTTGTGCGCAAACATCGCAACTGGCTGAAAAGCGCGGATGACGACCTGCTCATGGTGTTTTTCGAGTTTTTAGAGAGTCTCAAGGACCGAGGCGTCGTCGACGACAACAATGTCTCGGATGTGAACGAGCTGATCTTTCAAGATGAGGATGTGTCAGAAGACACTCCGACGACGAAGCCGAAGCCGAAGCCGTCGACTCTGAAAACCAGCCCTTCAGGGACCGAAGCATTTTCGATGACGACCCGAGGACGCCATCGTCGTGAAACAGATCCACAGACTTCGAGGAACTTGAACTCAACAATCCCACTTGAACCCTCCTCTCTACACGATGGCATTGGCACGCCTACCTCTACTCCGAAGGAGACAAAGCAGACACAGACACAGACACAGACCCAAACCCCAGCTACCAAACACACAGGCTTTAACTGCGGCCACTGCGCAAAACCGATCAACCGCGTGATGCACAATGCCATCCTGTGTGCCGACCCGGCATGTGAGACCCCCAGAGTCATGTATCATCGAAGATGCGCCCGGCTGCAGCTCGGCTACGATGCCTCCCGCACCCACACACTGGAGCAGACGACGAAAGACAAGGTGCTTGTCCCTTCGGCTGCCAATGCAAATACTGCCAAACCCGGCGGCCGCACGAGCATCGGTACCACCACTGCCAACGGCGCAGGCAAGCAGAAGAACCACCTCGATCTTCCAGTCATAAACTGGAGCTGTCCAACCTGTGTGCAGAGGCAGAAGGCTAAAGCCAAGGTCCCTCCTGCTCTCATCTCAACCGTGACTCCGACACTCACGACAATCATACCTACGAACGTGAAGACGCCCAGCGGTCTCAGGACTTTTACCACATGAAATGAGATTCAAGCTTTCGGCTGGAATGGAGACAAACTGGCTGGATAGGTGACATTCTACAGAGGAAGGAGACTAGGATCCTGCCCGATGAACTAGAGTCTAGGTGCCTGACTCCTGGTTCCTGAATTGCTAGAGAAGAGGCCACTTATCACTTATCAATCCTGTTTTCTCTTCCGATCTGTCTTTCTTTGGGGGCTCAATCAAGCTTCTCTTGACCTGAGGGTCGCATGATTTCGAAATTCCATGAGAGATTCAAGTTCAGTCTGTACCCTACCTTGTACAATAGAGTGTACCACGGTACTGCTGAATATTATTCAATAGCTCAGTTTCCTTCTCCTTCTCTCTTTTCCTCTCTAAAAAGTAAACCCAGCCCTTCCAGTATCCTGCTATCCGTTATTCTCCCCCGTTTTCTATACTACCGGACATTTTGAGTCCTCATTCCTCGCCAATACCGACAAGACCCCTTAGGACTTGGATTGCCAAATAAGCCTGTTCACAACACCCTTTTTTAGTTCCATCCTTTCTTTTCTTTTCTTTTTTTCTCTTCCACGGTATCAGTTTCTTGATTTCTATCGTTTTCCTTCTTACCTAACTCTGATATGGGCTTCAGGCTTCGGGAATCGGAAGCGACACGCTGAGCACGTCCCTGTCCGCCTCGCAAGGCCTTTGGGGTCTAGTCTCGTGTTGCAGTATGGTATGAGTCTTGAGATACCTCCGTCGGTTACAGAAACGAAGCGATGAGGAAATGAGACGGCGAAGAGGTGGGCGGCACCCTAACATGGATGGTGTGTATCATACATACTTACTATGGTCTGTCTCTATTTATTGCGTACTAGTATATCACCTGATATGCAGACAGACAGACAGGCCACTGAAGGTTCATGATCTTATGAGAAAGATATATATGAGAGTCAGAGAGACAAATACATCTGGATTTGGAACATGTTGGAAGTATAGCACGTACGTACTTGGAATCAAGGTGCCTGCTCACCTAGATACCTAGATAGATCATAGGTCAGTATGTGATCTCGGAGTCTCTACTAGACTTATTACTGATAGTCCAGACCTCAAGGAAGGACGATGTACCCACCTACCTGTACCTTGACAAGGTCCCATGCTTGCGTACCACGCATCGGTTGGGTAGACACAGCATGGATGGCTGTTGGACTCGTGTCTTCCCCTTCTCCTTCCAGCCAGCCAGGGGGGAACTGCTGACTGCTGAGATGTAATCTACTTTCTGCTGCACACACACACACACACACACAGAAAGAGAGAGTAGGATACCGAACAGAGCCGAATCAGCCAATCAGATGTATAGACAGTACCACTCACTCCAAGGGAGTCGGGACCAAGGGTGAGGTATATAGTACCCTACCTATGGTCGAATTTAGATAGAGCCGTTGACACCAACAAACAAGCGTGATGAGAGAAGATCGTCTCTGTCTCTTTCGATCCTCTGCGAAACTGAAGGCGGCCGCCTTTTCCATCTTTCAAGTCTTGCGTAAGGTAGGTTATGATTCGATCTCCATGCTTACCTGTTCCCCATGGAAGAAAGTACTCCCCCACGCAGCAGCAGGTGGCTTTGGACAGCTATTCACTGCAGCTTGACAACTCCATTCAACTTCCCCCCACGAGGCAGGTCCAAGGGGAGGAAGGCTTCGTCCTTGTTTTTCATCTTGGTGTGGTCTCCTGCTGATCTCGCTATCCAGGTGTCACAGCAGTTATAACAAAGCCAGAGAAAAGAAAGGACATCTCCGGAACGTGAAACCCATGCACTCTCAGCTCGCGGAGGGAGATACGCGACAGGCTCTTTGGGGGCCAGGAAAAAGTCGCAGGAACCGCGCATGAGGTGTGAAAGCACAGGCGGAGGGAGATGCTCAATAGTACCAAATAAAGCAGAAATATATTTCATGCCTCAGTACAAACGCCACAGTCCATCTTAGGTACTCACCGGTACGGGCGAGCAGCCTTATAGCCACCGTAGTATTAGTAGGGGCTGTGCAAGCCTTCGAAGCTTCACTTTCGTTGCATGTGGCGTCAAATGCATTGCCGCATGAGTATGACTGTATGAGCAGTAACGGCGATGGAGACATTGAAGATATTTCAGCAGGGGTGCGGTTTATCGAGTCTGAGCTTGTAGCGCAGCTGGACCAGACAGAAACCGGTCGTGGGATTCTTGTACGCTGATCCTGGCTCCGCAGCATCTTTTGCCTCTTCTTCCACCCATTGCATGACTTGTAAGCTTGTGCACCGCGCGGAACGGAAGGACAACGAGTTCTGCGAGGTTCTGCAGGACTGAGGTGAGTATCGAGAGGAGGAGAAGCACAAGCTCAGCAGCAGTGGAACATATTGAGGAAGACTGGTGGATTCGGGAATGGGAGCAATTTTGATTTTTCCGCAGCTGCTCTGCAATTCAACTCTTGCGGTTCGGTTGAGCGGCCGCTGTAACATTGCCTTGAGCAGGACTACCGGTGTCTGATATCAACTATCATGCTTTTCTTCAAGGATGGTCCACGTCCACGGTGATGATCCGATGTTATTTCGCCTGTAACGCGAGACCCGAGGTGGCTACGACCTTTGCATTCCCTCTGCAAAAGACGCTTGCGGAGACTGATCCTGGCTTAGTTTCGGTGGATATGATGCAGAGTAATGTGGGTTGTGGTGCCTCTGTGGCAGTTGTCTCCCTCCGACCGTATCGCCGTTCTGCGAACTTTGTATCCAGACTCGAAATGCAAGTGAACGAGTTGAATGGGACCACTCCCAATCCTGACGCCGCCTTTTGTGAAGCCGTCCAAAGCCATGAAACGTTGGTATCTCAACCCTTCATCTCTTCATCGTCATCTTCCGCCTCGAAATCGTCGTCGTCGTCATCTTCATCATCGTCCAATTCGTCGCCTGCATCCTTTGACTTTTGCTCGGCTTCCGCCCAGTCGATCTGCTTGCGACGAGTGCGGCCCTGGACGATGTTGCTCAGATCGATCTCTTCCATATCTTCATCTTCTTCTGTTCCCAAGTTAGAAAGCTAACACTTTGAAAGGCCGAATGGATGTGATGTTATAAGACGGCGCGATAATTGGGAGAAGGTGGCGGTGTATAAAAGTATGGTGTGACTGGGTAGAAAAGAATGTACCTTCTGCTTCAACTTCGGGTTGCTGTCACGGCCAAATATCAGTTTCGATACAAAAACGCGCGGTCGCAGTCCTATCAAACCTCTTCAGCCGCGCTCTCTTCCTCAGAGTCGTCTTCCTCTTCCAGCACGTCCGGTTGCTCGACGGCCTTGCCTTTACCCTTGCCCTTGTCGGTCACTTCATTTGTGCCTTCAGGCACTGTCTGGCCGTTTGCCGCCATTGTTGGACTGGAGGTATGTTTGGCTATGAGGTGTTCTAGTCGTCTGAGAGGATGAGGTCGGGGGTACACAAGTAGTAGGGCAACAGAATGGGGGTCGAGAGCGAGAGCGGGCCAAATTTACAGATTCACGCAACAACTTGACGGCGCAGTTCCAGAACAAGTTCGCGCTTAGAAGTCGCGCCAAGCCAGGGGTTAGTGAGCTAACCTGTAACGGTAAGCGTCAGTCACGTGCTAATGCCGACTTCGGAAGCGATATCCGTCAATCATTTGCCAGTGTTTGATGCCCTCAGTAAGGGTATATTATTAGTATGGGACGTCGAGATGAGCAAACGCAAGCTGTATGGATGTCCCGATAGCTGCAAACGTACTGGGCGTGATAGGGGCAATATGTTGGTCTGTTCAGGTATGCCACTTCGACCGAACTGTAAGGTCTGAGTAAAACTCACCATAGTTTTGTACCAGCTGATTCCGCAAATCATCATCAACTATCGTCGACATGACACGACGGGCCTGCAACCTACCATGATGTTGCTCTGGGCCTGCGCAGGTGTCCCGTTGGGAGTGTACAACATTGTGGAAGACTTCAACATCGCGTTGCGCATTCAACCCCAGATCCTGACCTTCCTGAGCTTAGTCACCTGGATTCAATGCAAGTACTATGGGAACAAATGGCCGTGGACCAAGTCTGCCACCCTGGTGACTCCAATTGCCGCTGTCATGGGCGGCATTGAGGTCGGATTGGTGTTTGCATTGAGGGCAGCAAGACGAAACCATGTCGACTGGCCCATCACCTTCATGGCGGTGTTGTCGGCCTGTTTCCTATGTGCAGGCGTCCTGAGGCATTATTGGGACATATACAAAGAGAGAACTGTCCGAGGCATCTCGTTCATCTTTGTTGGAATTGATGCACTGGGAGATCTGACCTCATTGATTTCTGTTTTCTTTCAACCCGATCTCGATATACTAGGAATGGTTATCTATGGGTCGGAACTTGTCTTGTGGCTAGGGGTATTTGCGTGTGGGGGATATTGTAAGACACGATACCAGTCTCCTGATAGTTGTGCGTGGTATTTTGCTGATCCTCTATTTCTCCAGTCAATTTTCGACCTTGGTTGCGACGGCGGATGGAAAGACGCGGAAGCGGAAATGCGCGACATGAGAGAAACGCAGGAGATGGTGGCCGTCATGATCCGGAAGAGTCTCAGCGAACCTCGTCCATACGGTCAACGCAGTCTTCGAGCAGCACAGTATTCCGGACTGCGGCTGCAGTAAATGGTGGAGGAAGCGAGCCGGGTTCTCAGGGATCAGTGAGGCTGCGGACGGTTGCATCTACCCCGGATGCTTGAGGCTTCTACAGGGTATAGCATCAGAGTCAGGAACAATAATAGTAGCGAGTGGTAGCATTTGGATAGTTCCAGGGTTTCCATGGTTGTGCCCGAAGAACCTCAGTAGCCCGTGGTTGCCGGGAGAATCAGATTTTGCCCCGCACCAACAGTTCAGCCTCGTCAGAAAGAAACCAGCCGAAAATAGAAGAGTGGAATGACGTAGTATGACATTATTGGTGCCTGTGGGAGGGAAGCCTTCCAGTTGGGGGTGACAAGCGAGGGGTGCAAACTGGCACTGCAGTTAGTGATTGAACGCAACTCCATGCGCTTCTCTCACCACCAACTCAACATCTGCATCAGCGCATAAAGGGCAGAATCAGGCGGATAGTTCGTGCACCTTCATCTCAGATCCTTCCAGCCAGTCGTAGGCCAGTGAAGCTGCCAGTGAATACTGGTCCATGCCGTGTGGAGATTAAGTTTCTTCTGGCTGAGCACTGAACGTTCCATCGACTTCCGCAGCCTTCTCTACACCTGCGCTCCGCCAAGCCTCCCATACAAACTCCCTCACCTGCGATACTTCTTAAAGCTCGACCACTGCTCACATACCTTTCCACTTCTCCCAGACATCAGAATCAAATCACACACAATAATACACTTGAAACAAAAGTCTATTCGGACTTTTCAACCTCAATTCCCTTTCCTTCACGACATTAATCCTCATATCCTCATATTCCTTTAGTCACAATGGCTCCAGCGATCGGTATCGATCTAGGTACGACCTACTCATGCGTGGGCATCTACAGAGATGACCGCATTGAGATCATTGCCAATGACCAGGGCAACCGAACGACTCCTTCCTTCGTCGCCTTCACAGACACCGAGCGTCTGATCGGTGATGCTGCGAAGAACCAAGTCGCCATGAACCCCCACAACACCGTCTTCGACGCGAAGCGATTGATCGGCCGGAAATTCAGTGATGCTGAAGTTCAGTCTGATATCAAGCACTTCCCCTTCACGGTCATCGACAAAGGCGGCAAGCCAGTCATCGAGGTCGAGTTCAAGGGCGAGAAGAAACAATTCACACCAGAAGAGATCTCATCCATGGTCCTGACCAAGATGAGAGAGACGGCTGAATCATACCTTGGTGGCACCGTCAACAGCGCAGTCATCACAGTTCCCGCATACTTCAACGACTCTCAACGTCAAGCCACCAAAGATGCCGGTTTGATTGCAGGTCTCAACGTTCTGCGTATCATCAATGAGCCTACGGCTGCCGCCATCGCCTACGGTCTTGACAAGAAGGCTGAGGGTGAGCGGAATGTTCTGATCTTCGATCTGGGCGGTGGTACATTTGATGTGTCCCTCCTTACTATCGAAGAAGGAATCTTTGAAGTCAAGGCGACCGCCGGTGACACTCACTTGGGTGGTGAGGACTTCGACAACCGTCTTGTCAACCACTTCGTCCAGGAGTTCAAACGTAAGCACAAGCGCGACCTCAGCAGCAACCCTCGGGCTCTTAGACGTCTCCGAACCGCTTGTGAACGTGCGAAGCGCACTCTCTCATCGTCCGCTCAAACCTCGATTGAAATCGACTCATTGTACGAGGGCATTGACTTCTACACCTCCATCACCCGTGCTCGATTCGAAGAGCTTTGCCAAGACCTCTTCCGCTCCACCATGGAGCCCGTTGAGCGTGTTCTCCGCGACGCTAAGATCGACAAATCCTCGGTCCACGAGATCGTCTTGGTTGGTGGTTCCACCCGTATCCCAAGAATCCAGAAGCTGGTCTCCGACTTCTTCAACGGCAAGGAGCCCAACAAGTCGATCAACCCCGATGAGGCTGTCGCCTACGGTGCTGCAGTCCAAGCCGCCATCCTTTCCGGTGACACTTCGTCCAAGTCGACCAACGACATCTTGCTCTTGGATGTTGCGCCATTGTCCCTCGGTATCGAGACCGCTGGTGGTGTCATGACTCCTCTGATCAAGCGCAACACCACCATCCCCACCAAGAAGTCCGAGACCTTCTCCACCTTCTCCGATAACCAGCCCGGTGTGCTTATCCAAGTCTACGAGGGTGAGCGTGCTCGTACCAAGGACAACAACTTGCTCGGCAAGTTCGAGCTGACTGGCATCCCACCTGCACCACGTGGTGTTCCTCAGATCGAGGTCACCTTCGATGTTGATGCCAACGGTATCATGAACGTCTCGGCCGTCGAGAAGGGTACCGGCAAGTCCAACAAGATTGTCATCACCAACGACAAGGGCCGTCTGTCCAAGGAAGAGATCGAGCGCATGTTGTCCGATGCCGAGAAGTACAAGGCTGAAGACGAGGCCGAGGCTGCTCGTATCTCTGCCAAGAACGGTCTCGAATCGTACGCCTACTCTCTGAAGAACACCCTGTCTGACTCCAAGGTCGATGAGAAGCTTGATGCCTCCGACAAGGAGAAGCTGAAGTCGGAGATTGACAAGACCATCTCTTGGCTTGACGAGAACCAGACTGCCACGAAGGAAGAATACGAGTCCCAGCAGAAGGAGCTTGAGGGTGTTGCCAACCCAATCATGATGAAATTCTACGGTGCTGGTGGTGCACCAGGTGGCATGCCCGGAGCCGCTCCAGGTGGATTCCCAGGCGCCGGTGGTCCAGGTGGCGCAGCCGGTGGTGATGATGGCCCAACCGTCGAGGAGGTTGACTAAATGTCTTCGTCCACACACCAAAACAAAAGCAGTTGAGCGATTGTTTTCCCGTGTTCCATCACTCAAACCGGCGTTGGCGTTTACCATGGGATGGATGCTAGTACCTTGCATGGCATAGATTCTTCGGCATGATTTTCGATTGCTTGATCATGGCTTTTCGAATGACGACTCATGTTCTCGGCTGAAGACCAGAGAACTGAACATCAATGAGCTTAGAATAGCTTTTCAATGAAATGAAATTCAAATAATCCTACTGTTTCTCTGTGATCGTTTCTTGTAGTACTGATTGGATCATGGTATTGAACATTAAGTGTAATGATTATACAGCAAAAGTTCAATAGCTGGGATAAGTGATTGTCCAGTTGTCGATGTATAGCAATGAGGTTGTGCTAATGTGTGTTTCATACCTTTCGTGTACTGTTGATATACTATCGCTTCATTTACTCATTGCGAAGCGTTCTGATCTCCCAGTCCCGGTCTCCACATCGTTGGAAGATATCTACATGTAATTGTTGACACGGCCACAAGGCTCCACCAGTCATTGAAAAGCCCCGGTGTCAATGTACTTCTTCCTCTATATAACATGAGGTGTAGCATCAATATCAATCCCTGCCTGCTTTCAAGCCAGTGATCCATAGTGGTGTCATTGACTGACGGATGTTTCCAATGGGAAACGGGTTGTCCCACATAGTAGAATAGCCAGCAGGAGACAATGAAATGGAAGACATGGACCATCAGGGACAGTATCGCTGTCAATCTTTGTACTTTCCAGTCGCAGCTGTTCCGTGTATTAGCATGGGTATCATGTGACAATCATACCTGCGCAGCCCCGTGAAAATACCCTTGATATATTTAATTCACGAAATTTGTCTCCAACGTTGACCAGCCTCGGCCGCTAACTAACTACAAGTCGACACTACCACCGGGGTAGGGTGGTTAGTATATGCCCTGCACAACTGGTGTCCATGCCTCATCAGAGAGCGGTTGGACTCGAAAACTGGCGTTCGGAAGAACCTCAGCCATAGACCATGGAGGGTAACAGCTCTGTGTAGGATGAGGTTTCGCTCCCTTGGACCTTAGTAGCCTGATCAACTACTAGGCTTCAAGGATAAGTTTTTGGTGGTTTGGGGGAGTGTGAGTTTTTGGTTTTTGTTCCGCGATTGCCTTTGTGTGTGTGCGTGGAAGGCGGCCTCCCGAAGTCCAAGTCGTGAGAGGAGGATGGATGGACCTTGGCATCTGAGCTTCACTCAGTGTAGGATCGTAGCGGGTATCATGTATGCTGAGCAGGATAGATCCTGGTATGGCACAAATATGTGCTACACCGGGCAAGGTTTCTTTTCTGGGTCGTGGGCTGAACTCACATGATAATGCCTCTCGACGAAGGGAGTGACACGGCCAGGGCCAGCGCTCCAGTGTATACCAGGCATCGTCATGCTGGAGACATGGCAATATCAAGTGCTTTCTCTTGGGTTGTGTGTTCCTGAGGATTTCAGGCTTATGGCTGGGTGTGCTCTAGCAAATCTGCCTCTTTGGCCTGAGCCTGTAGGCATGCCATGTCGACAAGAAACTCTCGCTCTTGACGGTGGAGCAACTCCCGACAAGCAAAGAAAGACCCCAAGGACGGCCTGGTCCAAGAGAAAACATTCAGGGTGGCTCTCATATCTCTTCAAAGTTCAAGGTGGGTGACCTTGTACAACCCAGCTCAGTGCGTCGGCCAGGACTCGTCTCTACCGGAAGCTTGACAGACTTACCAATCCACAACGACACAACGACATCTCCGAAGTTTAAAAGACCATCTTCTCGGCGTGCCCCAGGTCCCATATACCCAAAAGTACTGGTGGGTCATGCTTCTGAAGGGGAACACGGAAAACTGATGGGGTTGCTGAGAGCAAGATACATCGATTTCTTGACCATAATCAAAGGAGAAAGCAAGAACAGACAGTCATTATTGGGAGCGGGTCAGTATCTATACTGCCGATTCTTCCATTGGCCTGGGCAAGTATAACGATGACAACAAGAGCTGGTCCATATCAACCGACCACGGACCTATCTGCCCCTCCCAATCCCAATCCCACTGCCCCTCAACCCCTCCATGCTTCCCGGTCTCTGCCAACACAATGCCAGAAATAGTACCTATGGTACGATCGATGAGGTATTTAAGGTGGGATGTCCTCTGAACAAGATGATCCAGCTTCTCTCGACTTTCCCCTCAACAAACATACCTATCAATCGACTTTTATCGTTTCGCTAGCCTCTACAACAACTCTTCACCAAACAAATCACACGTAGTCCTTCCCCAGCTCACTTGCGGTATCCCCATGCTAACATGTCCAGGTTTGACCGAAAAACCACCCAGTAAAGCTCACTCAAAGGATGGAGGACATCATGTCATCCCGTCGCTTGGTTGAGAGATATCATGGTCAAGGTACTTTTCGACACTGAAGAGTGTCTGTGCATGAACCGGTGTTCGCAAGATCCTGCCAGAGAGCAGCCATCCAACCAGTTTGTTTATCAAATGGAGATGGCTCTCCTGGATTGTGGAATGCGTTCTGAGATGATACGGTTGAACTTGACTCTGGATAATACCAGCGGAAGGATCATGCTCTTCTCCCTCTTCCCCAGGTTCGCACTGAACCCATGTCCCTAACACAATGTAGGACTTGCACCATGTCGCCACCAATCGCTACCTACAACGACTTCCAAGGCGGCTTCACTGCCGTCAAAGACGTGAAGGGAGTTCCTGAGACCAAGAAAGTCACTCTCAATGCCAACGGCAATGACATCAACACCAAACTTCTCGACGACTTTGGCGGCAAATGGGATGCCTTCAAATTCGCACCCATCCGCGAGTCCCAGGTCTCGCGAGCCATGACTCGTCGCTACTTCGCCGACCTCGACCGTTATGCCGAGTCGGACGTTGTCATCGTCGGTGCAGGCTCTTGTGGACTGTCCACCGCCTACACTCTGGCCAAGGCCCGTCCGGACCTCAAGATCGCCATCATCGAGGCATCTGTCTCCCCCGGTGGCGGTTGCTGGTTGGGCGGCCAGCTCTTCTCGGCCATGGTCCTGCGTAAGCCGGCCGACGAGTTTTTGGATGATATTGGCGTCCCTTATGAAGATGAGGGCAACTTTGTTGTTGTCAAGCACGCGGCATTGTTCATGAGTACCCTGATGAGCAAGGTTCTGGCCATGCCCAACGTCAAGCTCTTCAACGCCACTTGCGTCGAGGATCTGGTCACTCGTCCCTCCGCCGATGGAGGCGTCCGAGTGGTTGGCGTGGTCACCAACTGGACTCTGGTCACTTTGCACCATGACGACCATAGCTGCATGGACCCAAAGTGAGTTGGAAGTTGTCTGTAGACCCTTGCAACCGCTAATATGCTTTCTTCCCAGCACTATCAATGCCCCGCTTGTCATCAGCACCACCGGCCACGATGGTCCCTTCGGAGCCTTCTGCGCCAAGCGTCTTGTCAGCATGAACGTCATTGAGAAATTGGGTGGTATGCGTGCTCTCGACATGAACCGTGCAGAGGATGCCATTGTCAAGGGCACTCGCGAGGTCTCTCCAGGCTTGATCATGGGAGGCATGGAACTCAGTGAGCTTGATGGAGCCAACCGCATGGGCCCGACCTTTGGAGCCATGGTCTTGAGTGGCGTCAAGGCTGCTGAGGAGGCCCTCAAGGTCTTTGAGACCAGAAAGGCCGAATGCGCCGAGTGAATGGAATTGGGATTGCACTCCTGCTACGGCAGTATCAAACTGGGTTTGAGACCAGCAGCCACTCTTTTGAAAGTGCCATATCATAACATATCACATAGGCAGTTAGCCGTATAACAAGGCTCTACAACTGCATCCACCGATGTCCATCTTTTTCGTTTTCGTAGGCAGCTGTAGAGGTTCGAGGTTTCTCCTTCACCTGACTTCTGACTTGGTACTTAACAGGTATTCCGCTCAAAGGGTCTGGACATATCTCGTTGGAACTGCCTATTTGGGATGTACGATCGGGTGTCCTGTTTTGTCAGCAAGTGGCACTCCCACAGCAACCAACCAACAGTCAAATCATGATGTGAAGTGACATCCGCGCCCTTTTGATCATGTATGAAATACCCAGCATTGTTGTTTAGACAATTTCACTCATCCATGGCAGCGTTAATAGCATTACGGACAAGACAGTAAGCATCATCATGGCTCGAAAAGCAGGCGACTCGGAGAGGGCGCCGTTGTTATTACCGTCCTCTCCATCATCGACCGCGCCTACAGTGGACGAGGAATCACGACAACGAATTCGCCGGGCCTCCAACCCAGCGGCAGAAGATGAGAAGCTCTCGGCCGTCCGGGGCACGCTGATATGCATATCGGTGTGGATTTTGATCTTCGTCTTGACGTGCAATATCTCTCTGATCACGACGATTCAATCCCCCATCGCCATCGACCTCCGGGCATCGACGGAAGTCAGCTGGTTCACGTCGATCTACCTCATATCCATCACCAGCATCACTCCGATCGCCGGCCGGATATCGGCCATCTTCACGCCGCGAGTCTATCTCCTGGCCTCGATCGTGGTGCAAGCCGTGGGCCTTCTCCTCACGTCTCGGGCCAGATCCCTCGCCACATTCCTCATCGGCCGAGCCGTGACCGGGGTGGGAAGTGGCGCCGTCACGCCGGTGGCCTTGATCCTGGTCAGAGAGCTGACGAGTGAGCGACGAAGAGGGCTGTTCTTCGGGTGCATCAACACGGGATACACCACGGGCGTGGCCTGTGGCGCCATCATCGCCGGCGCTCTCGAACCCCTGGTGGGCTGGCGAGCCGTCTTCGGGCTTCAGATCCCCTTCGCCCTAGCCGCCGGGGTACTGGCATTCTTTACGATCCCTTCACCGCGCGACACCAAGACAGCCGGTGTGACTACAGCAGATTCGTCCACGTTGGCCCAGAAGCTGTCGCAGATCGATTACTTCGGAATCATCACGCTCATCGCGGCCGTGGTGCTTCTCCTGTACAGCCTGTCGTCGCCGCAAGTGCAAATTGTGCCTATCATCTTGTCCTTGGCCTCTCTGGTCCTCTTCATCTTCGTCGAAGCCAAGTGGGCGCGGGAACCGATCGTTCCGACCAGCGTGCTGCGGTCCCGAGGCAACATCCTCACCGGCGTGGCCAGTGTGGGAATCATGACTGCGCGCTGGGGCGTCCTGTTCTACACCCCGACATACGTGCTCACGCTGCGAGGCTGGCCGCAAGCCCGTGCCGGCCTGACGCTGATCCCTACAAACCTGGGATTTGGGCTGGGCGGTCTTCTGGCCGGCTGGCTGCACATCCGCCGGTCCATGTCCTTCTACATCTCGTGTCTCGTGACATTCGGCCTGTTCAGTCTCTCCATGTTCGCCATGTCGTGGATCTCGACGCCCACGTCCAACACGTCCTTGTATGTCGCGGTCTTGTTTTTCAACGGTCTGATCGCCGGCGCCCTGTCCAACTATTCGCTGGCGCATCTGCTGCACCTGACGCATCCCACCACACATATCATCGTCATCCCGCTGAACGCCATGTTCCGCAGCCTCTCGGGCTCGTTTGGCTCCTCTGTTTCGGGAGGCCTGTTTCTTCGCACCCTGAGGCAGACTCTGCATGACGAATTTGCCGCTCGTGGAATCCCGGGCAAGGCGAAGCTGATCAGACAGTTGGTCGGCACGCCCATCCTGGTCCAAAAGCTGACGGGCGTCGACCGAGAGGTCGCTCTGGTCGGGTACGAGACTGCCCTCCGCACCATGTATATGGCAGGCGGCTTTCTCGCTGTTGCTATGTTGCTGGTGCAGGCGGGGACTGGGTGGACCGCACCGGATTCTGACAAGGAAGAAGGAGACGGGGGAAATGTCATTGCTGAGGGGGACCATGTCGTCTCGTCTGTGTTGTCGAGGGAGACTGGAGCGAGCTGAAGAACAGACTTTGCGCTTTGACGGGCGGGCTTGCATGGTAGGTAGATCATAGAGCATTGGTTTGGTTATGCAGCATAGACACAGGAGCACTCACTTGTACATATCTCAGGACAATCAAGTATATTCTCTATATCCTAGTGACGGTCTGGTCTGGTCTGGCATTTCCTGGCATGGCATATCCTGTACATGATCAGGCATGTCGACATGAGTGATGATGAGTTCCGTGTACTCTTTCGAGCATGGCCAACTGACTCGAGATTGTACAAGATGTCCCAAGAAGGACCAGGCGTACGTAAGTCCCCTGATCAGACCATCCATCCATCTTACGTCTGTCGACACGGTTCAGCCCGAGAGCCAAGTTGCTTGTCTCTCCTCTCGGGTAGATGTTCAACAGGTCTGTCTCGATCGCCAAAATCACTCTTGTTGAACTGACAACCCGCGTACTGGAGTCTGGTTGTAGACCTGAGCGAATACACACGGTCCGTGACGGACCGGCCAAGAGAATCAGCAGGATAATTGATATCCGGCCTGGATGTTCATTGTGGGTCCCGACCGAATCGCAATCATATCCGGATATTCAATATCCTGCCCACTAGCGGACAATCTCGACTCTTGACTCTCCACCTGTGCCTGTGTTAACCTGTGTGCCCCGGACACCATTGAAGAAGCATCTTCCCATTAGTCTCAAAGTCAATTGCGCGGGGGGTGAGGGTGGTGATCCGGTGAGGCCTAAGGGCCCAACCCCTAACATGTGCCGATCGTCTGGACACCACTGTTATATCATATAATAAGACGACGTTATGGCAAGGCTTTGGCCCAGAGAGAGAGAGAGATCTTTCTGACGCCAACCTTGAAGTCACCACCACTGCCCACCCTCCTGTGATCCTGCAAAATGTACGACAGTGACGAATATGAGCAACTGTTCAAGCCGATTCGGCGCATCAATCAGGCTTGCTATGCTTGCCGGTGCGTCTATATACCCTAGCCACACTCTCGTGGTGACTGTGACAGTGTTGGTGCTGACGGTGTGAGCGCAGACGAAGAAAGACTCGCTGTTCTGGACATCGTCCACGTTGTCGAAACTGCTGCCGTCTGAATCTAGGTAAGTCACTTGTTCGGTGGGATGCTGGTGATTCCTGTCAGGCTGTAGCTAATGGTCGGTGACTCGGTGTATAGACTGCGAATACGCCTGCAAACCACTCCCTTCATTCGAACAGCCAGGCTTTCAGACTACCAAGCGAGAGGTATGCTATGCTATGCTATACTATGCTATGCTACATGGCGTCGGCTGCCAGTCACATCATCATCAGTAACAGGTCTCGCTAACTCTGTCAAAGGACTCATCCACGACTTTGGAAACCCTCAGAGTCGATATCTCCCAACTACAAGCCCAGGTCCAGAGGTAAGTAGCAGGCTCTAGACGCATCCAAAGCTCTTCTCTTGTTGCTGGCCAATGCTTATGTCTTTTTCTTTGTTTGGCAGAATCGTGGAAAGCCAACAACATATCCTTGCATTGATTTCCATGTCCAATCAATCATATTCCGGATCAACTCTATCGCAGAGCGACGACAACCTCTCTTCAAGCCTGGGCCGATCATGGAATCCCGAAATCGACCGCTCTCCAGCCCTCGAGCGTCCTCAAGACGACACAAGCCTGCTCGCGCAGATCGTGCGTTCTCCCATCATCGAGAAGCTGGTCGACATCTACTTCGAATGCTGCCATAATCAGCCTTACTCATTCTTTCACGAGAGTCGGCTTCGGCAGTGTCTGGCCCGACAAGAGGCCCCGGAACACTTACTCCTCGCCATAGCTGCCACGGCACTGCGTTTCTCCGAGGACTTGATCCCAGGACATGAGAAGCACGAGGTTGCTGCCCAAGCGGCGACTTGTTCCTGGAGAATCATCGGGTCGGAGTATCTGGCCAAGCAGAACACCGACATTCGTGTGGCTCAGACGCTTGCTTTGCTTTCGATATTTGATTACACTGGTGAGTACTAGCATCCCCCGGTCTTTTGATCCATCGTATCGTCGTTTCGGTGACAGTTACACAAGACATTGGAATGGACTCTAACATGTGTATTTTCAACAGCCGGTAAAGCCCGTCAAAGCTCGGCATGGATCAAGATTGGAATCGCCATCCGACTGGCCCAAGACATGAAACTGATGATCCATCCGCCCACCGACCTCTCCTTCGAAGTGCAAGAGGAGCACCGCCGCGTCTTCTGGTCCCTGTTCCTCCTGGACCGACTTGCCTCGTGCGGTCGCGGGCGCCCATGCACCATTCTAGAATCGTCATGTCAGCTACAACTCCCGTGCGACGAAGACTCTTGGAACAACAACGAGTTCAAGTCGACGGCCGCCCTGAACCAATTGCCCGAACGCCATCTCCCTCCGCCGGCGGAACAGGCCCCGTATGCACTCGTCCTGCTGATGGCCAATGTGCTCGGCCGCGCCACTCGCTGCATGTTACAGCTGGCGGGAAACGAGACCGTGCCGCTCTGGGATCACCGGTCTGAACTGGCCGCGACGCAGTCCGATCTGATCTACCTCGAGTCTTCATTCTCGCTGCGTCAACCACTGCATCAAATTGTTCTGCAGCATACCAATACCAACACCAATGTCAATACCAACACAAATATCATTACCACCCCCGACGGCCGCCTTATCGACCAGTCAGCACTCGGACCTGTGGTGTTCTCCCAAACACTATTCCACCTCTGCTACTGCATTCTCTACCATCCGTTCCTGCTCAAGAACAAGCTCCAGGACTGTCGCAGCCAGTACTTGACCAGCTTCCTGTCGCGCAACATGGAGACGTCGTACGAGCATGCGAAGCGGCTGATTCTGCACCTCGAGGCTGCCGAATTGGCTGGCTGCGGCGTGCGCTCCTCTTTCTGTATCTATGCTGCTGTCGTCGCTGGCAGTATTCTCGCCTTGTACATGGCTCCGGAATCTAGGTCGGGGTCGGTGTCAGGGTCCCTGTCTGATGACGAGGTGAGAATCGGATGCGAAGCAACTGCCCTCCAGCAGAAGAACCTCGCGTGTCTAGAAAAGCTGGCTCGGAACTGGAATCATGCACCCACGGCGGTAAGTCAAGTTTTGTATTTGGCAGTATTGATCTTCTTTCTGCCGTTCCAAGTCAAGCTTCGTTCGTTCCAACCCGATCTCCGTTCGTTCGTTTCGTTTCGTTAGTTTATGCAGTAACTAACATCCTCATTCAACACCTACAGCTCATGCTCCTCCGAAGACTAGTGGAAAACTGTCACCGATTCTCCTTCCTGACCCAGATCACTGCAGACCACCCGCCACTGTCTGGAACCGATGAAGAACTGATGTGGCTACTCCTCGACTATAGTACTTGGTCGAGCATGTCGGCAGATGACATCGATGTCTTTGGAGCAACTGACTTGCATTCAAATTCACATTCCCAACCAGCCAGACCCTGGCCTGTTCCTGTTCCGGAGCAGAATCAGAATCAGAATCAGAATCAGAATCAAAATATCTTGTGGGACGATATCTGTAGTCCGTATCCGGGGTTGGGGTTTGATTTTGAGGCCGTCACGGTCGGTGTTGGCGATATGGCTGGGTCTGCTTCCACCTCGTCCATGGGGGGCAGGAATGCACAGTTTGATTGTGGTTTGATGCCGAGTGTTTAGTGTTTGATGCTATTGCCATTGCCATTGCCGTTGCCGTTGCCGTTGCCGTTGCCAATGCTATGTCTGGCATCATGAGAAAATAGTGTAAGGGGATATGAAAAATCAGTTGATGAATCAATAAACGATAGAATGATCTCGAAATTGGTCTTGCCGTCGAGTCTGTTGTCGTCGAGTTTGTTGTTGTCGAGTCTGTTATCGTCGAGTCCAAACATGTCGCTCTAGAGTCTTTGGATTTCGATACAGTAGTTTGATGTCACCATCTCCACGGCCGACTCCTTCCTTACCTTGGACAAGCCCCGTATCTTAACTTACATGACCATTGCAATGGCTAATTGACGCAGTACTGTGTGTTCCACAGGACAAGCTGTACGCTCTATTGTCTTTTGAAGAATACTCGAATAGAACTGCAGAGAGGAACTTGATGGATCAATGATTGTAAGAAGACGACTGCATGTTATGTACCATTTACCGTGAGTAAATTCAGACAATCCAATTGACTAGATACATACGCCTGTCCACACTATCTTGTCCCGCTCGGTTCGTTCAGTGGCATCTTTGTCCTATGGCAAACGATACGTACAATCTTGCCCTTGCCTGAACCATGGGTTGTTTCGTGGTCTGCCTCTCCCTCTCCCTATCTCTCTTCCTCTCTCCCATCTCCATCTCCCTCTTCCTCCAGAGCACCCTCGAATTCCAATCTCAGAAGTCCACCCGACATTCTCTTCTTCTTCTTCATCTTCTTCTTCTGCCCTGGTGCGGATGAGATTTGCTTGAATCTACTCAAGGAAATGAACCTGAGTGCCAGGATGTTTGGCCGAATGCTTCGTGACGCGCAGACTCAGGAGATCAGGGCGAGAATAATGCCCGACAGGATCCAAGTTATGCTTGGCCAGTGCGCGCTTGTTCAGATCGACCTCGGCATATAGAATGCCCTCCTCGCCCGGATCAAGCGGCTTGACCAACTCCGTGCCATCGGGCCCGTAGATCATGGCGAAGCCACCACCCGGGGTGCGGGCGTACGGGTAATTCTCGACCAGACACTTCTTTCTGTTCTTCTCGGTCATGAGCTGTGTCGCCATCATGACGAAGCAGGCGCCTTCCATGGCCAGGACCTGCGAGAAGCGCTGCGAGGCTTCGGGCGTGATGTGCCACTGCCACGGGCTGCCATCTTCCGGCATGTCCCAGATCAGCGGCCAGCAGGCCACGTGGATGTCCGGGTTCTGCCAGTACGTGTAGTAGCGGAGCAGGGGCTGCGAGTGTTCCCAGCAGTTGAGGGCCGAGACTCTGGCGTATGGCGACTGGACGGTCGTGGTCAGGCTCTCGGTCTGGCCGTCGCCCCAGTAGGCGCGCTCGACGTGGGTGGGCTTGATTTTGCGGCGGTGGTGGACAATGGTGCCGGTTGGGTCGATGAAGGACTTTATGAGCGTGAGTTAGTAAGTACGGGAGAAGGAGAGAGAAGGAGGACACAAAAAAGAGAAGAGGGCAACAAAAAGAGAGCGAACAAAAGAAAGAATCAAGAGGGCCAAACATACCTGAGCCATATAGAGACTTCCCTTGTCGCGCTCGCTGTAGCCCAGCACGACGAAAATCCCTGCTTCACGCACCGCCTCTCGGATCCGGTCCATCTCCGGAGACTCCTTAACCAGGGAATTGTGGTAGTACTCGTCCATGTAAAGGGCATTGCCGCTGACTGGCTGCGACCACATCGCCCTGCTGACATCTCAGTGACTAGACAGTACGACTGGGGACAGAGACTTGGGGACTGGGGACTTGGGTCAGGCGGGGACACCGTGGCAACATGGCTCTTGAAGCAGGCTCTGGAGACTGGAAGGGAAGAGGTAAATAAACGTACCATGGATACCCAGGGATAAAGACTTCAGGGAAGCCGAGGATTTCGGTCCCGTTCTTGGCCGCTTCCTGGACGATGCTGACGACCTTGTTGACGCCGCCCTGCAGGTCGTTCCACGCGGGCTCGGCCTGGACGGCGGCGATCTTGACCGTCTTCTTGGGCGTCGACGCTGACATGGTGGGTGGTGGCGGTTGTTGGGGTTTCTGTGGTCGTGTTGGGAGCGAGATCACGGAGAGATCTGAGTTGGAAGATTCGGATTCTTGATAGACCATAGTCTGGAGGATTGAGACTGTGTTTGGTGGTTTCTTGTCGCCATTGCCAGACATCAACGGGTTTATATAGGAATCGAGCACCCTTTCTCGACATATCTGAACGAGGCTGGGTATCTGGGATCCGGATCCGCGCATACAAGGTCAAGGTCAAGGCCAAGGTGATGATCAAGGTGCTCGATAGGATTAGATGGTCCGCCCGGACCGATCTGACGGACCGATCTGGATGGACCGAATATCTGGATGATAGGTATCTGGATGATAGATATCCGGATTGACCTAGATCAGGATATCAATTATCCAGCGGGGGGCCCATATGATAAGGGAGGAGACTATGATGTTTCCTGGGGTAGTCTTCTTCAGGGGATTCTTACATTTATCCTTTCTCTGATTCCTCAATCCAATTCCAGTCCTCGTCCATTGTAACTGCCACTGTTTTTGAGGTAGCCATGCCTCTGCTCTACGCCCAATTGCCGCGTCTGTTTACCATCTCCATCTTTGGCGCTCAATACCATGCCGATTCTTTGCCTTCGGCGTCGAAACAAGATCTGATTGACCGATTCGGGGCTCTCGTTCATGAGTCGGCCGTCTATGTTGACGAGTTGACGCACGACGACAGCGAGCGCGGCGCCGGACTGTCGCGCGTCTGGGTCAGTTACTGGCAATCACCCGAGGACTTTCAGCAATGGTGGAGCTCCCCAGTCGTGTCTGATTTCTGGTCAGGCTTAGCTGACGACGCGGGCTTCTGGCGCGAGACTCTGCACTTCCCGTCGACGAGGTTCATAAACGAAGTGACGCAGGATGTGCCCTCGGGGGTCGGCCACCTGCGGCTGGAGCCTTTGGCGCCGCTCACCGAAAAATCGGGATACTGGGGTGCCTATCGAGATCGCCTCGAAGAAGCCACGGCCGAAGACAGGCTGTCGTCGCCGCTCGAGTCGGTGCCCACCCCCAAATTGCCCGACGGAACGATACGGCGGGGCCGGGTCCAGATGACCTCGTTTCCGGACAACATCTGCTATGTGATCGAAGGGCAGGATCATACCCCTCTCAAGGAGCATGAAGGTAAGGTCTGGTCGGACAAGTTCCATCGCATCACCAAGCGATGGGTGACCAATGTCCTCCGGGCAGGGCCTGAGGGGGGACTCTTGACGAGTCGCATGTGCCACGTCCCGGAAAGTGGAATGATCCGGGTTGAGAAGGCCGAATCCGACGTGCCCGACGATCCAGACGTCTATCCTGCCTTGAACATCAATCGCAAGGTCGAGGTATTCTTCTTCCTCGAGCTCAAGCACATGGAACGTGTGGGCCGGCGGGACAAGACCCATGTGGCGTTGAGGACGGAGTTCATGAAGACATATGGTCCGGGAGGCATCATGTCGCACGGGGACTTGCTGCTCTGGGTGGAGCTGGGGATTCTGAAAGCCCAGGACATGGAAGCCGAGTATATTGGATGCTATGATGGCACCGGCTTCTTGGCTTATGATCATCATCCCTCTTTCAGGTCGACCACCCGTTTCTCGAGCACCGGTGGCGCGTGGTCCAAGGTTGGAAGTTTGTTCGGCTTGAGTTGAATCGGGTGATTGGATTGCCTTTGATGATGGGATTCTGGGTGGTGGGTGAATGGATGTGCCATGATTAGAGAGTCGAAAGGACCATAGAACCCTGCCATAGCTATTGATTGTTTCGCCCAACATCGAACACGGAAGAGATCAGTCACCTCGGATGAGGGAACCCTTAGCCCGAATAGATAGCGTCAATGGCGGCCTGCTGGATTGATCCTATCAATCAATATAAATTGGTCAAGGCGTGAGTGAAACCCAGTCGTCTAGACTGACACGCGATACCCGTCTGGGGTCAGCCTCGAATCTTATATGGAACCCTATATCAAACCCGTCAAGCGTCAGTTGGAGTGGAGATTGCACTTCCGTCAAAGAGGATGGAGACTCCGGTAGTTCTGGTTCTTCGGGTCCACCGACTTTTGACTTCTCTCAGGCTGATCAGGTTGAGTGAGACCCAATGGGCTATCGTTTCATTATCTAACTTTCACTCAGTCAGTTGGTGGATTCAGTGCCTGACAGGCAAGCAACAAACAATGTCAGTTTCGACGATACAGAGAGCGGGCCTCATGGTGATCCACATTCTCACTCCCGAGTACAGAATATATCTTCTTGGGTACGGTGTTGATCACCATGTCGTGATCACAAGCACAAAGACCCTCAATCTTCTCAAGGTTTGATTCCGGTATTGGTTTGGGTTTGGCTTTCGGTTTCCGCAGAACGCTCTGATCATGTCCCTCGCACCCATCGAGCCAGGCCATCATCCGCCGCGACATGTGAGGCAGAGAATCACGCTGGCGTGCAATGGTTGCCGGGCGAAAAGAACAAAGGTAAGGGTGATAAACGAATTCTTCACTTTGCGATCAAAGACCTCTGCAGGGAGGGTTTGTAGCTACCGAGAATGATCACCGTCTGACCTCACGATTCCTCCAGTGTGACGGGCAACAGCCACAATGCAGTGCTTGCCGGTATCGAGGAGAAGCGTGCGAATACAGCCGAGCCGAGAGCAAGAGAAAGTCGGTGCCCTTCCGGTCCTGCTGTGCTGGCCAGGAAACAAGGGAAGATGGACTAACGTGTGACCGCACAGACGACCGAGCAATGCATATATCATGGTTCTTGAAGCCCGGATTGCCAACCTGGAGGAAATGCTATCCCTGGCAGCCGGCAGCCTTGATCCGCACGGTCTGATCAAAGGAGACGAAACCCCCCTGGGCCCTCTCGAGTCTCAGTTCGACTCCCCCCTCAACGGGCCGGCCGACGCAGCAACAGCCTCGGCGATAGACGACCTAGCCGACGCCCTGGGGACCTTCACGCTCGGCGATGCCGGGGAGCTTCGGTTCTTCGGGGCGTCCAGCAATTTCAGCATCATCCAGAACCATTCCCTGCGAGTGGCGTCGTCGGTCGATGCGCGGATCCGGGGTCTGAACGCCGCTCGCCAGATGCCCGATTACTTCGAGCCGTCGGACGAGCTGCGCGACCATCTCCTGGCTCTGTACTGGCGATGGCAGAACTCGTGGCAGTACATCGTCGACCGGGAGTCATTTGTCATGGATCTCTACGTCCACAAATCCGGTCGCTTCTGCACGCCTCTCTTGCTCACCGCGATCCTGGCTTTCGCGTCTCGATACTCGTCCCGGCCCGAACTGAGGACAAATCCCGAGGACGCCAATACCGCGGGAGAGATGTTCGCATTGCAAGCCAGGACAATGCTGCACCATGAATACGAAGCTCCTACCACGTCCACCGTCCAGGCTGCGGGATTGCTTGGTCTGTACTCGGCCTCGGTCGATCGCGAGGGCCTCGGGTTCATGTACATTGGCATGGCGTCGCGCATGGCCATGAATCTGGGCTTGCACTCGGATGCTTCGGCGTATGTGTCCAAAGGGATCATTTCCGAGGAAGATCTGGAAGCTCGCAACATTGCCTTTTGGGGGATATATGTCTTGGACAAGTAGGTCCCCTCCCCCCTCCACCGAGAGAGAGAGAGAGAGAGAGAGAGAGAGAGAGAGAGAGAGAGAGAGAGAGAGTGAGAGAGTGATAGAGTGAGAGAGTGAGAGAGTGAGCGACAGCCATCTGACTTCCTTTTTGTCTCTTCTAGACTGTACTGTCTCGGGATGGGCAGGCCCGCAGGCATTCAAGAGTTCAACATCACCACGGCCAAACCCAAGGCTCAGGACCGTGTCATTGCTTTGCCCGAAGAGCAGCTCAAGTTCTCCCAGCCGTGGCCCACCTCTCACATCGCCGAGAATGCCATGAAGATGTGCGAGATCTTCATCATCACGTCGGAAGTGGTCGACCAGTTGTGAGTCAGCAGCCTTGTTTCCCCTTTCTTCCTTCTGAAAGCCAGATCCTTCAATCTGTTCCAGCTACTGATGAATCCCAGGTACGCCCAGAGGCCGATCTGGACGGAACGCGAACGAGACGACCGAATCACCCAAACCCACCTGCGACTGGTGAAATGGTTTGATGGCCTGCCGAAAAACCTCAAGATCTCCGAGTCCAGCCTTCAACCTGCCCCGCCTTATGTGTATCAAATGCAGTAAGTAAGAGAGACTGATTGCCCTTTCAAGTTGCCGATTGCTCATTACCGATGTCCCATTGCCCATTGCCTACACCTTCTGTTTTTGTATCATCGACACTGAAACCCATCCTGACCGACTTAGTCTCCAGTACCACGTCGCGATCATCCTTCTCCACCGCCCATTCTTCCGAATCCTATATCACAGCCAGACCAACGGCGATTACGACCCAGAGGGCGGCGACGTGCACTCGCAATCGTGCCAGGCGTCAGCGGCCAAGATTGCCAACATCTACCGCATCTTCCGCGAGAATTATACCAACGTCAGTTTTGTTTTGTGAACCCTTTCTTTGGAGACTCAGACAGCGCAGACTGCAGACTTTGACTCAAACTGACTCTGACTCGAACTGCAGCGGTGTGTGCCCATTTCTGCCGTCCACCCGGCCTTCACGGCGGCCATCATCCATCTCCTCGACGTCAAGACTTGTAGTCCCGTCGGCCGGAACAAGGCGCGGCGCCGCCTGGACATCTGCCTCACCAGCCTGCACGAGATGAACATCAATTGGGACTGGGCCAATCGCGCCATCCGCGCCATCCGCTCCTTGGCCGCGCAATGGCAGGTCGACCTCAGTCCGTCGGCGGGCTTCTTGCGCGAGATCAGCGAAGAGAGCCGATTGCAGTTTCAGCGCTACGAGGAATCGTGTCTACCGACCGGCTCCGGGCCAGGTGCCGATGGTCAATCTCAAGCCGCCCCGGTCAGGCCTGTCGATCCCTTTGACGAGTTCTTCGAGGCTTGGACTTACGACCAGATGGATGGAGCGTTCAACTTCTTCGATGACAATTGATCTTTGTTTTTGGTCTGGTCGGTTGGTCGGCGTGTGGTCATTAACAGCGATTTGTTGGGACTTTGATTGCCTTGAATGACTATAGCAGGACTAAGGGAGCAAGGTACTTTTTGATACGGGCACCACAAACCCAACATAGGAGAACCTCTGAACTGTGGCCTGCCCACTCACCATTCTACAGTTTTCGAGCTCCACTGCCAAAATGGTCGTCAACGACCCTCACGCTCTGATACCTCCGCTGCTACCTATTCATCCCTCCCACCATTTCCAGCCCTAGACATCCCGGAACCCCTGCTCTGCTCCCCTGATGATCAATCGTTCCCATCTGACCTCTTTTGACGCAAAGTGTCCTCCTTCAACAACGGTTTGTGGATTGGCTACCTACCAACCGTGGTTACCTCTTCGAGAAATAATCCCTTACTCATCCAGAGTCACTTCGGCCGATTTCTCCACGTTGTTTCGTTCCGGAGCCTGTGCTTGCGGGTCTTTGCCGACAACCCCGTCAAGGATGCGAGAGTCGAGGTCCCGTCTCTCTTCCTCGGTGAGATTGGTCAGACGAACAGCCACTTTGTCCTCAAAGATTCCATTGATCTCTTCGAGAGAAAGACCTTTGGTCTAGAAGGGGAAAACGATGTCAGCCAAATAACGTCTTTAACCATGACAAGGCGGTGCCAAAGCATGTTTGGAAGTCGGGAACCGGGAATAGCCAAAGCAAAGCCACTCGTACTTACCTCGGGACAAAAGTATATGAGGAGACCAACGTTCAGGGCCGGCAGAATGATGAACAGCAGGTAATATTTCCAGCCGATGGTGGCATAGCCAGTGGTGGAGGATTCGAGGAACGGCAGATTCCCCAGGAAGAACACGGCAATGCTCCATCCCATGCCTTTGGCGCGGACGTGTGTCGGGAAGATCTCGGAGCAGTAGACGTAGATGGTGGTATCGACGAACCCGCCGTAACTAGATAGCAATCAGGAAAGTCAGCTTGGCCGTTGAGAGGTTCCTCTTCTGTATCAATCGGAGTGATGCCTGGCAACTTACAAGGTGATGAATCCAAAGAGCATGGCGACCCCGGCGCTGAGAGCCGCTTTGTTGGTCGTCCCACCATATTCGGCCACAATTGCTGCCTCGATGATGACAAACACGATACATCCAACGTATCCGATGACTGGGTTGGGGGATATGGTGTCAGCAAAGTGCAGCTCGGCAAGATCGGCCCAAACTTACCCATACTGCGGACGCGGCCCAGCTTGTCCAGATAAAAAGCATTGGCGAAGTTGCCGACACATGCCAAAGTGATCCAGCCGGCGGAAAGGAGCAGTGAGTCCGCACTGTCGAATCCCAGGCCAGCCACCAAGACGACGATGTTGCCTAAGAAGCGCATGTTAGCTTTTGTGGCCTGTGTTTCTGGAAAGGGGCTTGGAGTTCAACTCACTATAGATGACAATTGCTCCGTTGGCTGGAGACGCCCACATGACCAGAGTGGCGACGAGGGTTCTCTTTCTCAGATGGGGTTTGGTGAAAAGGTGCAATAAGCTGACGTCTCCATACGAGGCCTTGTCCGCCGCACACTGCGAGGTGATTTGGAAGAATTCCTCGCGCGCAAAGAGCTGTTCGGGGTCCTTGGGGTCGTAATGCAGCTTGGCGAGGATCTTCCATGCCTCGTCTGGTCGTCCTTTGCTCACGACTAAACAGTATAGATAGATGTTAGCGCCCTGTGCTGTGATCGTTGGTTCTCAAAAGGGCAGCCACGCTGATGGAGGAACACTCACGCCAGCGAGGAGACTCCGGAAGCCAGTATACGAAGAAGCATAGGAGCAACGGCCAGAGGGCCTGCAACGATAGAGGAAATCGCCAGTTGAATGAGGCGTTGGCGGAATAGAAGCTACCGACGGCGACCCAAGCGGCGACAGTGTATCCCACCAGGAAAAATGCACCTTAACGCATCGATCAGTAAGGCTGGCCTATTCTTGGAGTTGCTTGCGCTCCGCCATCACCTACCATGTTGACCCACCAGAAGTCCTCGAATGGCAGGGGGGGCGACCTCTGCGATGTAGACTGGGACCAGCGCGACTAGCATTGCTGGACAGGAGAGTCAGCACCCAATAGCAGAACGCGTCCAGCATGGGGGAGCATACCGGCGGCGAAGCCAGTGATGAAACGGGCCACGATGAACATGCCGACGTGAACAGAGCCGGCCTGGAGAGCACCGCCAACAATATTGATGACGGCGGCGGAGAGCAGCGACTTTTTCCGACCGTGGGCATCGCTGAACCATCCGACGAACAGGCCGCCAAAGATGGCTCCTGCAGAGAAAAGTCCGAAAATGGTGCCGATGATGCTGTTGCTGTAGGAGTAAAGCGATGCTTGGGTGGGATCGGTCGTCAGCCCCATGTAGGCATACCAAGTGGGCTGGCCCACGGTCGTGGAAATGATGCTGAAATCATAGCCGTAGGAAATACTGCCCAGGCAAAGAGATAGAACTATCTGTTTTATCTCAGTCAGTCTCTGGGTTGAGGGAAGAGCAGCATATGGATCTTACTGCGACGTTGGCCCACGAGAGGCTAAGATGAGCCATTGCTGTAGACAGATGTCTTGATTGACTTCGACGGATGATGATCGCTCTGGGGTTCTTGGTCTTGGTCTTGGTCTTGGTCTTGGTCTTGCATTCCTGGAGAGAGAAAGGAGTAATATACAGCTTGACGGTCCGATCGGTCCGTCATACTGCATTGCATCTCTATGTCAAGATGGCACAGCGATACACATATCATATTGACATATCTGACTCTGAAGGACCGAGGCGGTCCGTGACGCTGGGATCCTATCTGATAGTCCATTTCAACAGGATAGCACCAGGCGTGCGGCACAGCACATACGATCATCCTGATGCTAGATACCCGAGATGTCATGTTCGATAGCGCTCGCTTTATCCGGATACTTGTCATCCTGAAGGGAGGGGAGCCCACTTACCCCAGGATAGTCTTCCATCTGGAGCATTCGATAAGATCGGTCATCTCTGGATAATTGTTATCCTGATACTTCAAGTTGGAAGCCTCAGCCTTCTCGATAGATAACAAACCTTGCGACTGACCGTTCTCAGGGGAGGGAACCGTATAGCGGCGACACCAGTAGTCCATGGTCTAACTACGGTTAGCGTAGTCTCACACCAAGCGGCAAGAGAAATCACCTGTTTGGTCGTTTGGTGTCTGTCCTTCGTTGCTTTCGGGCGCGTTTCTACCCCTGGGTAGGTAGGTAAGGTAGGTAGGTATAGGTATAGGTATGGGCATGTAGTAGAATCACAATTTACTAGCCTTCCAGACCGGTTTCCTCTTCTCCGCAAAAGCAGCCAACCCCTCCCTCGCATTCTCCCCTCCCATCAAACCTTTCCTAAACCTCTCATCGACCAACTGATACCCTCTCTCCACACTCGCCGTCTCCCACGTCACCCGCAGTGCCGCCCTCGTGACGATGATGGCGTCAGGACTGATTTCGGCGACTCTTTTGGCCAGTTCAACGGCCTCGGCGACACACGAGTCCTGCGATTTGGACACGTGGTTGATCAGGTTCAGACGGAGAGCTTCTGACGCGGAAAGCGTGCGGCCTGCCATGCTGATTTCGGAGGCGAGTGGGAGGCCGATGTTGCGCACGAGACGGGGGAGACCGCCGGCGCCGGCGTAGATGCCGCGCAGAGATTCGGGGAGGCCGAATGTGGCTGTGGGAGAGGCGACTGTCATGTCGCTGTTGTATTTGAAGGAGGTGATGTAGTTAGCGTGACCGAAGGCATCGTGAACGAAGGTATTCAATAAGGTATGCCATACGCCATATGCCGTATAAAATAACATGAAGCGTTAAGGAAAGAATCGAGGATTGGAGTAAGGAAATGCCAGTCTTGGGATGGCCATACTCGCGAGTCTCTGCCGATGTTGACCGCAGCGTCTGAAGAAGCACCACTATCACAGGCAGAAATGCTTCTCTCTAGCCAGGATGGCCTGGCGTCAAGGTGTCTCAAAAGCCGCATGGAAAATGAGAACACACCCAGAGAAAAAGCGACTCACCAATTCAAAACAATCTCAAATCCACCACCCAATGCAAACCCATTCACCGCCGCAATGATCGGCTTCTTCCCTACCCTGCGACTAATCCCCCCGAACCCAGAGGAAGGGTGCATGGCCAAATACGGCTTCTCCTCGAGGACCTTGGGATCGCGTTTGCCAAGCTCGATCAAGTCCTGGCCCGCACAGAAGGCTTTCGGGCCCGCACCAGTGATGACGGCGACGCGGAGAGTGGGTTCTCGATCGAACCAGTCAAAAATGCGGTGGAGGTGCCAGTGCACAGGGAAAGGGATGCTGTTCATTTGGCGTGGGCGGTTGATCGTTACGAGAAGAACAAAGGGTGTTGGGTAGGATAGCAGAATTGATGGGTCGGAAGGGGGTGAAGGGAACTCGGTTTTGATAGACGACGACATGTTTGACTTCTGGTGGGCTTGTTGTTTCGCTTGATGGTACTGATGTGGGTGAGTATTACCTGCAGGGGTCACGACGTTTGCAGGACTTTGGAGAGTATTGCAAAACGTAGGCGAGCTCGGGATATTGCCGTTGGGGTTGGATCTTGGTGGTAATGAATTGGTGGTGATAGAGGATGATGGTTGGTTTTGTGGTGTCTCACTTCTGTATCCTGCACCGACGTCGATGGTGAGACAAGAGACCCGAATTTGGGACCACGGTCGAGTTCCTCGTCGTCGTTGTCGCAAGATTGGGGCAGTGATGGGTGATGATCAGGGAGCCGAGGTTGGCGATTGAGATAGACAAGGGTACCGGGGAGGCGAGTAAAACTTACACTCCTGCTTCAGTGTTGATCTAGTAACCCTTCTTGGGGTCTTGGGGTTTTTGGATATCAACGGGCACAGTAATGAGATAGTCAAATGAGGTCAAACAAGAGAGTCAAATTGAAGCGTCAAGATAGTAAGCGACGCCGAGAAGAGAGTGTCGTCAACTTGAACCTCGGTTTGATGCTTCTCCGCACCGAGCACCTACATAGGTCATATGAGTATCGTGGCGGTGGCACTGGACTTCCTGGACGATCACACTCTCTCGCAGTTGCCAGCGAATGGACAAGACGGTTCCAATGACGGTCTCGTGGTTGGATAAAATACCTGTACGTTGAATTGCATCTTCGCCGTGAACGAGTAGGTACACCGAATGGCTCATGATGCGTGTCTTATTGACTATTCGTATCCGAATGGAATACTCTCCATGGCGCCATCTCTTTGCACACATTTGGCAGCAGCTTCGTTGGCCTTGGTCACAGCTGTTGCGATATCAAGGCTCTCCAGGTCGTGCTTCATGGCCGTATGTCGAGCTAGTGCTGTTGAAAAATATCCCACAAACGTATCTCCAGCGGCAGTGGTGTCGACGACTTTCTTGACCTTGACTGCCGAAACCATTCCTCTGGTCTGGCCAGCCGAGTAGTAGACACCGCGTGATCCCAGAGTCACCACGACTATTGAGATGCCCGCGAGGTCATGCAGATGTTTCGTGAGTCGATCAAGATGTGACTCTTCCAAGTCACCTTCATCAGGCACTTGGATGCTGTTCAGTTCTTCCACCACTTTGAAGAGCAGCAAACACTCCGTCTCATTGACCACCAGCACAGCCAGGCCTGCCAGCGCTGCTATCGGTATACCCTCCGGGAAGACCGGAGCTGGGTTGAAGATGACGCAGGTTCGATTTTCGGATGAGTTGAAGACATTCAGCAGTGCCAGCACTGTGCTTCGAGGAATCTCGCCCTGCATGACGATCACATCGGGCTCGCCGTCCCGACTGATAATAGGCATGAGTTTCTTCAGGTCATTGACACGGTGGTTGGCCCCAGGCACAACCAAAATCCTGTTCTCCCCGTTCGAGCCTTCGTCCACAATGATTGTTGCAGTGCCTGTTTGCACTCCCTCAATCTCTTCCACGCCTGTGGCGCTCACGCCGCTCTTTTCCAGCGTCGGCTTGAGCAGAGATGTGTAATACGGATCACCCTTGCCCACAGCCCCGATCATGTCGACAGTAACATCTTGTGTGGTTTCGGAAATGAATGCTGCCTTGCCACATGCCACTGCTTGGTTCGCACCTTTGCCTCCAGCATGTACAGTCATGGAGGTGGCTTGTAATGTTTCTCCAGGCCCCGGTACCCGTGGTGTTCTGGTGACAAAGTCGATATTGAGCGAGCCAATGACTCGAATCACGGGTTGAGGAGCCATGATATGCTAGAGTAGGAATTTAAGCTCCTGAGCGTGAGTTTTTCCAGCTTCCGACACGACGTCCAAGGATTGCGCGCAAACACCAGTGGCGTCAACAATATCGCTTTCGTCCGTATCCGCAATTCCGAGTCAAGAACAGACGGTTATGAATGAGGGACTGACAGGCTTCCCTTCTCCTAGAGATCGTAGAGGAGAGAAATTGTAGAGGCAGATGTACTCATAAAAATCCACCCGTTAGGTGATGTCATGTGATCGCCAAAATGTGGTGGCAGGCACTGCAGACAAAAGAGGACTCCATACCGGACAGAGACTGGATGGAGCAACGGTTTCGTCTATATTCTAAAGAACTAGATGTACAACAGAGTCGATCCAGGTATGCAGGCGAAAGTGAGAACAAGTTTCGGTTGTTGATTGTTGAATCGTGGCAAAATATTTCATCAAACACTTGATAATCATCAAGTAATACTACACACTATCCACCAATCTATACCTGACGGGCCTCTACCTGACGGGCCTCTACCTGACGGGTTAGTTGCTGACTTCGGATTCTGAGATGCGTATGCTGTTTAGCAGTTCTCTGATGGTCAGCGGCGAGACTGCCCTGCCCAAAACATCTACTCCCCAAATGTCGGGCAATTCCTCCAGACACTCGGCGTCAAACTCTTTGCCGACATGCAAGTCCATCTCGGCTGAGACACATCTGTAGATCATTTCTGAAGTACTTGTTCTCTTTGTGGAGACGGTCATGACTGCAAAGTGAATCCAACGACATGAGCAAGACTCGACTCGTCATTCCACCCGTAACACATCGCGAAGCTTGAGAGACGACATGACATGTATATCTGGTTACCCTCTGGAAGATGGGTGGGAGACACGCGATGAAGAGTCATCAAGCAAGAGCGCAGCCACCACAGCAGATGTCTTTCGAGTCCCCAGTAACCTTTCCAACATGCGGCTGGCGATGTCGACCTAGGATTCGTGGCAAGATGTAGCCACTCATGAAGTCCAGGCGCATTGCTGCTTTCAGGAGTGCACCTCTGACCTCAGTTCCCAGTTGCACTGAACCAGGTCACTTGGAATGCATAGATGTAGACGTCCAGTTGGACCATGTTTCACTTCCTTCAAGATTGATGGCACACGCCAGGATGGACAGAGGAATCGTGGATACCGCGGCAGGCAAACCTGGGGTCAGGATGCTTCGGCGCAACTGCACAATTGTGCAGAAGATGTAGGAGACTGAGTCCACGTGGTTGAACAACGCAGGGGGGAAAGCATACCTTTGGCCGGCGGCACATCGTTGCAAAGCACAGGTCTGGACAAGTTGCAGATCTGACGGATCGTTGCCAGCAACGTTCAACCACGGCTGTAGCCTCTCTCGGCATCTAACAGATGACAGGTGCACGCGTGGCTGGTTGTTGGCGGCAGGTTAGTCCTACTCGAGGCGCGGTTCATGGCCTGGTCCGTTCTCAAGGTTGCCTGTCAGCCACCACAACTGCGCACAGACACAAAAGGAGCAGAATCAACAGAGAACGTGTAGACGTCGAGACAGGTGGGATTGCGCTTTGCAAATGCTGTGGTCAGATACAGGAAGGAGCTCGAACAATCGTACCTCTGTTGGAGGTTGGCCATGGATCTCAATGACCGGCGAGACCAGTAATGTCTGAGGGTGGCGGGCAATAAATGTGCAACTCTCAGGTTTGGCTGGTTCGTAGCAAGGGCGTCAAGACGAGAATTGGCACCAATATGGCCCCGAAGGCTCAACACCGGATGGGAGCGCTGACGCTGGTTATGCAAAACAAGCTGCACCCCAAAGAACTCGAGCGCCTTCAAGGTGCGCCATCATCTGATCTTCTCCCGCTGTGGTCCCTCATTGTGCAGTCATGGCTAGACAAACGACGCAGGTGAACTATGGAGCAGACATAAAATCTTGACTTTTTTCAGAGGGAGCGTCGATGCAATCGAAGTCGAGACCTTGGACAGTTCTTGCTCTGCAAGGCCTAGACAGGTCGACGCACAGAAGGACAACGAGAGTATCAGCTCAACTACCACACATGGATGTAAACTCTGGCGAACACAGTGGCAGGCCATTACCTGTAGATAGGGCCAGTGGTGGACTCGATCGTTGAGAGCACCTGAAAGCACTGCACCGAAGGTGCAGCCTAGTCACAAGAACAGCAAGCGAGTTGCGTGTGGAAGGTCTCACCCTGACCGCCCCGTGCTGGTTGATTTAGGAATCTGGGGTTCCGCTGCATGGCGTCGTGAATCGTCTGCGAAACGGCAACCGACAGCAAGAATCCAGTGGTGTCTGAAATTGTCACTGGTTGGGCAAATTTGAGGTACTGCGGACGCAAGGTACGGCTGCATAACCAGTAAGGAGTTTCCTGCATACCACTTCCAGATGAGGCAGAGACGCTGTAATGAGGCCTGAGATATGGCAGGAGCCAATATACTGCAAAGATCCGGAGCGTGGGTGAAAGCTCAAGAGAATAGAATTCCCACTGTCCCCGGCTCCTCCGTAGCAACACACTGATAGTAGATGCAACCCAGGAAGATTGGATGTGGGCTCGGGCAATGTGTACTTCCCGAAGGGAGCCGCCTGGAGTGTCACATATCTCCTTCTCTCATCAGTCCACGACATCTAGCCTGTAGCAGAGACTCTGACTTGATAGTATGCCGTATGTGTATGCTGCTGAGAGTATGACCCCAGACAGGGGAGATTTCCGAGGAGCTAAGGAGGGGCTGAATGATCAATCATACATGGGAAGCCGTCAACTGACTGTGGGCGTGAGAGGGAGACGTAAGCATCGTTTTCCTTTCACCATCGTTACTGGGTCTGTCTTCTTCTTCGGTCCTTGCGGGCTCTTCAGCCTCCTCGGACACTGACCCGCCACGAGACTGGCGGACGGATCGAGCAGGGGATATTGGGGACTGGTCCCGGTGTAGGGTCCGGCGGAGGCCGTCAAGTCTTTGCAGACGTTCGTTCAATCCTGGACTGTGGTTGTCGAGATGTACAAGTGTCAGACCCATGTATGTAAGCTCCTCTTCAATCTGGTCCAGCTGGATGGATGGTGACAGATGAAACGAGCCATGGCCACGAAAGCAGAACGGAGGAGAAATTATGCGGCCTGAATTCCCAGTATCTACCTCAGGTAGTCAGTGGCCGCGTCGGTCCTTTGCTCGGAGTCGAACCAATGGCTGGTGGGCGCAGGCTGATTGATGCCTTGCGGGAGGCTGGCGAGTGTTAGCGACACACTAACGTGTGCACTGACGATAGCCTTCAAAGCCTTAGGGCACCTACACCGCGAGCTCTAGGCTCTCAAGCCTTTAAACCTGCCACACTTCCGTGGATTGGTTGAAACGCCCAAGGAGCCTTAGGCTCCCTAGGCTACCTTGATTACCGGTCCAATTAGCAAAGCCTGGCACCAAACTCGCTGCCGCCGCCGCTAGAATCTCATCGTTGATCTCGGTGCAGTGGGCAGAGTCTACAGTCTAAACTCTGAAGCTTAGGGTCCCCTGTTGGCTCCGTTTCACCAGCCTCGTCATCTCAAGACTCGTCTCCATCGCCGTAACCCGACAGTCTCAATAATGTAGGCGAGCACGGAGGACAGTGGGCAGTGGACAGTGCTATACTCTGTACTGTGCTACACGCCTCGACTACTGCCACTCCCCACTCATCTGTATCGTCACACTGCGGCCGGACATTCAGTGTCCAGTCGACCTGCTGTGGTCGCAGAAGGGAACACCACTACAGAAATGTCCTGCGCCAGAGGTGAACCACAACAGGTTGCTACCCTGGCCTACACCTGCATCTTTTCAGCTGTCATATCGACACATTCGTCGTATATCAAGGCAACATCATTCCTCGCCTGACGACGACAAACAAGTCAGCCTGGACCAGAAAGACATGAAATTCCATCCACCCCGCAGATGGACTCAGTCCAAACAGAAACCAAGAGGCCTCCGTAAAGACCATTAAATTGCATTCTGATGCCCTTGAAGTGACTCGACTTGATTCTCTTCTTGTCCTCGTACCTTTGTCTGTCTCTTGCTCATTCACTCTGACTCGATATTTTCCCCGGCGTGTGCCTTAAACTCGCGCTCTTTTCCCCCTTCGCTCCTTGTCCGACCAGAGTGTCGAGATATTGCCAGCCTTCTTCTCTTGTCAAACCCGTGTCAATAGCAGTGTCGTCAGCTCGCTGGCCCTTGCAGCCCGGAGTTCGCTGGGTGTTTCAGACCAGATTGCCTGTCAGATCGTCGCCGGCGACCAATCTCGCCCAGCCGGTTAGTGGCCCCCGCAGTCCATCGGCATCCCAACTGCGTTTGGTTTAGGGCTGCCCTTCACCCACCCCTAGGATTTCTGAATCTAGCTAAGATCCAGGTACCTTGATGGTTAGGAACTGACCTAATGCAAGGAACCCCAGCTTCGTGGTGCTTAACCAGATGCCAGGGGCCCCGGCACCTCGCTCTCCGAAGTGTGCCTAAACCGACCAGGGCATCCATTGGCCTACTACCCAACAAAGAAACCTCAACGCCATACCTACACTACTACGTCGACTGTTCATATACAATCTCACTCCTTGCTCCATCATATCTTTCTCCCTTTCTTCACCCTTGGTCTTCAATTCTTTCTTCAGTCTTTTCCTCGGCCATTCCGCCATTCTTACCTTCATTTTGGCTTCTGCGCAGTCTTCACTCCTTCGACTGCACGAGACAGGTCACTCTTTTCACACATCAACCAGAAAAGCACGGTCTGGGACCGTGTCGTTTTGAGCCTCAGTCCGTGCCCTTGGTGCAAACGGAACAGACCAACGCTTTTGGCCCGAACCCACCGCACAGGCTTCTAGAACTCTACCTCACCTGGCGTGAAGATCAGAAACTTGGGTCAACAGCAGGACACAGCTTCACCCAGCCAACTCTCACGAATCCACGTAACCTGCTGCCCGGTGCACTTGCAATACCTGCCACATTCTGGTATCAAATAGACCTCGAAACAGCCTCTCGAGTTCAGTTCTATCAATCAGTCCATCGACAACTCAATCAATAGTCCCAGAGACCATTATTGAGTAGTTCTTCAATCACCATGAAAACATCATCCTTTATCGTCGCCGCGGCCTGCGCCAGCCTGGCTGCGGCCACTCCCCTAAACAAGCGTGCTTGGGCCACCACCTACGAGATAGTAACCGTCACTGTCACCGTCACCGGCTCCCCTCCCGCCGAGACAGCCGTTTCATCCATTCAAGCCATTCCCACTGCCGACGCCACTTCCTGGGCTGCACCCAATTCGGGTCATGCTTCTGGCCCTGGTGCATGGTGGGGTGCATGGCGTGACTGGGGAAGCATTTCTGCAATTGCAACAACATGGGCAACCCAGTCCGCTGTGACGACCATCATTGAAACATCTGCTGCTGCCACGGCCACGGCCAGTGCAAGTGCTGTGATTCCTACGTATGCTACTCCATCGTCGCCAGTTGGTCAATCCAGTGCGAATGCTGTGGTTCCAACGTATGCGACTCCTTCATCGTCGCCAGCTGGTCAATCCAGTGCGAGTGCTGTGGTTCCTACCTACGCTACTACGACCTCGGCGCCAGTTAGTCAATCCAGTGCGAATGTCAGCCCGACCCTTTCCAGTTCGACGGCGGCTGCAGTCCCGACAACAGTCTCCTCGGACTATCAACAAGGCATCCTCGATTCTCACAACATCCATCGTCGGAATGCCACTGTCTCGAACCTGGTCTGGAGCGATGAAATGGCGTCCATTGCCGCTCAGATCGCATCCAGCTGTGTCTATGCCCACGACACATCGGCTGGGGGTGGCGGCTATGGCCAGAACATTGGCGCCGGTGCTCCGCCATCCGATATCCCAGCCATGATCACCGACGAGATGTATAACGGCGAAATCAACTATTATCCTGCATACGGCGTTGAGCCCGACATGAGCAACTTTGAGAAGTGGGGTCATTACTCGCAAATCGTTTGGAAGTCGACCACCTCCGTTGGATGCGCTACTCAATACTGCCCGAATGGACTGGCCAATACTGGCAGTGGTGTCAGCCCTTATTTCACCGTTTGCAACTACAGCCCACCTGGTATGTTTCCCAACTCGTCTCAGAACCTAAGTGCATGCTAACATTCCGGACACAGGCAACTTCGGCGGCCAGTATGCTGTGAACGTGTTGCAACCCCAAGGGCTTCCTACTGTGACCCTGTGAGAAAGCGGTTCTTCTTTCATGACCTAGTAACGACTCCTTGGACGACCACTGGAGATATCAAGATGTTTTTTCAAAAGTGACACTGCCTGGGCGTTGGGAGAGAAATGCATTCTTATTCTTTCAGCCTCAAACCTCATCCCCGCGTGGGAGAGGCAGCATGCTTTCAGAAGGCAGCGGCGTGTGATCGGGTTGTTTCTGTTGATCGTGGGGTTGGACGGAGCCGTGCCGCGTCGCACATAGGGCATTGCTTGAAGATTTTTCTTTTCCTTCTCAGGAGCGTGTTGCTTCAGCATCTGACTGGTATGAGGTGACCCTCTATTTGGATGCACTGGACACCACACTGCTCCGGACAATTTGTTCATGACCATTCGGGCCATTGTTTGGAGGACTTTGAGGAGAGAGGGACGGCAGGCAGGGGGGAAATCGAGTCTGCAAAGCAGACTTGAAGCCTACATGTACAACAGCATTTCGCATATTCACAATCAGCATTCCATGGTCCACAAGTTGCAGCTTTCATGACTGAGTACCTACTGAGTACCTAGGTACCTGAGGTATGTAGGTATCCATCATGTGATACTAGTATCTGCATACCTACCTACTGACTAGCAGTTGTCGATGAATACGAAGCATGGTCTAGTAGTGGCGAACCGACACCCGTTGAATTCCGTCTGCCAACGGACGAGATTCGGCAAGAAGTTGATCTCTGTTACTAACTCGTTCTCGCCGTGTGGAGGGCTGAACGGGCCATAGGCTCCCTAAGCTAAACGCTACTAGGGGCACACTGCCCACTGGAGTGCATGCTAGTACTGCCACAGGCGCCGCTGTCTGTTAAGCGAACCCCGTCCGAAGCCTCCTTAGCCTTTCCCCGGGTTCTTTTCCACTTATTAGCAGGCATCGCGGAGAAATGGAAGCGTCTGTTTGCTCTCCGCTTTCCCATCAACCGGGTTCGTCGCTCAATTCTCGGCCACTGCAGGTCAGAACCACAGCTACCTGGCTGCCTAGACCATCGTGTTATCTTAGCCACAACGATACATCTCGTACGGTGTAGTAGGACCTATAGCTGATGAGCGAATTAACACAGGAGACTCCAGACAAAAGGGCAGCCCACGGATCAAAATGGCCTGAGGGTGAGATCCCCGGACTGTTCGCGTGAGCACTGCCAAATAAATAGTATGTCACGCGCACACTCCAACCTCATGTCTGGCTGCTGGAGGAGGAGTTCCAGTACCAGTTGTCCAAGTCTTGCAGTGTTGGTGTTGATTCATTTCTTAGCCGCTGCACCTCAAAGCTCTTTCTTACACCTTCATCTAACCTCGATCCCACGGCTACTGCGGCTGTTGTTGCGGTGCAGTGTTAGGGCAGGATCCAGAGCAATACCTTATTACTGACTCGCACAAGGGAAGACTATTTCCTGTCTCCTCCACCGGCGGATTCAATCTCCAACCTCCAACCTCGGGCGAAGAGTTCCAGCTTAGCCTGCGCTACTAGTACCACACTGCACTGGTTGTGCAGCTCAAACTGCGCCCACATATCGCTCTGCGCACTTCTGTACGTGTAACCTCTTTTTCCTTTCCTCCGAAACTGCCATCAACGAACCACCACTGCATCATGTCCATGCTGGCACACCCAATTCCGGCTCTTGCCATGGGCGACGCCCTTCGCCCGTCGGTCTGCGATACTCCGGGCTATGACTGTTCTGCTCACAAGTCTTCTGACGATGCGGAACGTGGAGAAGCGCAGCATCACCTGTGACCAACCCGCAGCTCACTTCCTGTCCCATGCCATGTGGAGGCGAGCAGGTGGTTTGGATCTCTCATTGTGCCATGCAGTGGTGCAATGGATCAGACCCCTCCTGATGGAACGATATTTGATTTCTCCTGAGTGTGATCTATCCAAATTGCATCCCACTCGAGCCCGATCTTCTCTGGTCCTGTTCTCTCTTAACGTCTTTGTGATATTGGCATCCTGGGGTATTGACCTGGCTTCTCTTCATCACAGGCGACTTTCACCCCCATGCCGTCATACTGCTTGTACGATTGCCATTACTTCTACCGCACCGCCCTTCGTCTTCTGAGCATTGCTACCTTGGTGGCTGCACTTTACGCATGATTCAGGATATTAACCATGCCGTCTACGGTCACAGGAACCAGATACTTCGCCCGCCCCAAGTCCATCGACGAGACTCTGAAAAGTCCAGTCCGTCAGGACGAGGCCACGATGGGCCAGACTCAAGACGGCCGGTCGCTGCAGGCTGCCAGGGATATCAAAGAATCCTACACAAAACAAGAGCAGGAGCCATGGTCCATTCCGTCGGAGAAGCAGACAAAGCAAGGCATCACGTTCGCTGCGCAGGACAAGTTACCCAAGCTGCCAATTCCCGAACTCGACTCGACCATCAAGAAATATTTGGACGCGTTGGCTCCTTTGCAGTCTCCCGCCGAGCACAATGAGACCCGAGCAGCGGCCAAGGAGTTCCTGGAGCACGACGGCCCGGAACTGCAAGAACGTCTAAAGAAGTACGCCACGGGCAAGACGAGCTACATTGAACAGTTTTGGTATGATTCTTACCTCAACTATGACAATCCTGTCGTCCTGAACCTCAACCCCTTCTTTCTCTTGGAGGATGATCCAACTCCGGCACGAAACAATCAAGTCACACGGGCAGCCTCCTTGGTCATCTCGGCTCTGTGCTTCGTCAGAGCCGTCCGAAAAGAAGAACTGCCACCGGACACACTGAGAGGCACACCGCTGTGCATGTACCAGTATTCGCGCTTGTTTGGAACGGCCAGAGTTCCGACAGAGAACGGGTGTGTCATTGGACAAGATTCGGATTCGAAGCATGTCGTGGTCCTGTGTCGTGGCCAGTTCTACTGGTTTGATGTGTTGGATGACAACAACGAGCTAATTATGACCGAGAAGGACCTCGCAATCAATTTCCAGGTGATCGTGGATGATGCCGAACAAGTTCCCATCTTTGACGCAGCTAAAGGCGCTCTCGGAGTGCTAACCACTGAAAACCGAAAAATCTGGTCGGGCCTGAGGGATTTCCTGACCAGGGAAGAAGGATCCAACAACGCCGAGTGCCTTTCGATGGTCGACTCCGCCCTGTTTGTCATTTGCCTGGATTATACGGAGCCAGCAGACGTATCCGCATTGTGCGGCAACATGCTGTGCGGCACGAGTGAGGTGGTTCGCGGTGTTCAAGTCGGCACCTGCACCAACAGATGGTACGACAAGCTTCAGATCATCGTCTGCAAAAATGGCAGTGCAGGAATCAATTTCGAACATACCGGCGTGGATGGCCATACCGTGCTTCGATTTGCGAGCGACGTCTACACCGACACCATCCTCCGGTTCGCCAAGTCCATCAACGGGCAGGCCCCAACGATGTGGACCAGCCAGAGCCCTGATCCATCCAAAAGGGATCCGGAGAGCTTCGGCGATGTCAGCACCACTCCACACAAGCTCGAATGGGACATGACTCCGGAACTGCAGATTGCCTTGCGGTTTGCTGAAACCCGTTTGGCGGATCTGATCAACCAGAACGAGTTCCAGACATTGGATTTTGTGGGATATGGCAAGAACTTCATCACCTCGATGGGCTTCTCCCCTGACGCGTTTGTGCAAATGGCTTTCCAAGCTGCTTACTACGGTCTGTATGGCCGGACCGAGAATACTTACGAGCCAGCCATGACGAAAATGTTCTTGCATGGTCGCACGGAAGCCATCCGCACCGTCACCAGAGAATGTGTCGACTTCGTCAAGACTTTCTGGGCGGACACGGCCGCCCAGAAGAAGGTCGACGCGTTGAAGACTGCCACGCAGAAACATGTCGCCACCACGAAAGAGTGCAGCAAAGGACAAGGTCCAGACCGGCACCTGTACGCTCTTTATTGTGTGTGGCAACGCAAGGTGAACGACGAGGGGGCCGAGGCAGCGAGCACGACCGGATTCAGTTCCAATGGGTATTCAAGTCCGAACGATATGAGTGATGCAGGCAGCCCTAGGAGACAGGACGAGATATCGCCCAGTGGTCGTTCCCGAGCCAGCACAGATGCAAGTCGCTCGCCAGCGCCCCACTCTCAGCATATGCCACCGCTTTTTAGTGATGCTGGGTGGGAGAAGATCAACAACACAATTCTCAGTACCTCCAACTGCGGGAACCCATCGCTACGCCACTTCGGCTTCGGCCCTGTCTCTGGGGACGGCTTTGGAATTGGATACATTATCAAAGACGATTCGATCTCGGTTTGCGCGAGTAGCAAACATCGTCAGACCCAACGCTTCGTGGACAGCCTTGAGTCCTATCTGAACGAGATCAGACGCTTGCTCAAAGCTACTAAACCCAAAGACGCTCCGGCCGGCAAATCTACTCGAGCCAGGGAGGCGGAAGATAGGACGGGCAAGGATGGTAGACTCAAGTCTAGGGGCCGGCTGATCAAGGCCGAGGCTTCCCGGTTCGATGGAACTCAGACTCCCGCGAGTATGGAAACGGCAGAGGTGGAGGATGATGGTTTGGGCGGGTGTAAGTTTCTGTTCCTTTTTCATGCTTCTTTTGAAGCGCCACTGACCTATATGACAGACGGTTTCTTTGATGCCGGGATGCTGCTGCAAGCCCTCAAGAAGGAGCAGCCCCGACCCGCGGACCAGATTGCGCAGAGGAAGAGGACGGTTGGCAAGAAGCTTGCTTTGACAGAATATTGACGCGTCCGCGGGTGTTGGAAATGATCGGCCGAGCGGGATTGAAGTTTGCAAATATATGACATTGAAGTGCACAATTGAGCTGGCAGCACATCAGGCAGGTAGGTACCTATGCCAGTCTTGGGACATGACGGGATTTGACGATTCGCATGGTCTGAGCCAACCGGGTGATGTTGGTGCCTGGGATAGCAAGCGAGCCAATAACGAAATGGTATGGACAGTGGTGAAGGATACGAAATACGGCCGACCGAACTTCTGTTTTCTTTCTGTCGATACCATACTTGTTCTTAAGATATTGTGTATACGGACTACTATAATAAGTGAATATTATGACTGTGAGGATTCGATGGAGGAAAAGACAAGTTGTAGATGTAGGTGGCTGTCAGGCTGTGATTACTACAGAGTAAAGGGACCGTTGCCGTCACCGTTGCCGTCACCGCCGATGGCCTGATGTCAAGGGTGAGAAGACCCTGTGGCGTGACCAGACCTACTTAGCAAGCATAGTACTGCTGTATCACGTGATAATATGGTGCCCCGTTCGGGTATGGCGAGCCAAGACAGTCTCACCTAGACCGGACTAGCGTGTATCAGAGCCAGCAGTCCACCACTCGCAGTGCGCAGTCTGCAGTCTGCAGTCTGCAGTCCCTACCTGCTACCTGCTACTCTGTACCTAGTACTCCGTAGTACTAGTAGGTGGTGACTGGCCTCGACCGAACTGCACTGCAGTCCTGCGATCCTCGACTCAACCTAACCACTACGCTACCTCTCACACTGACGACAACACCTACCCACGCTGTCCAAGGTCGTGATCAGAGTCTGCGACGTACTCGTTGCTGCTCGCTCGATGCGCCTTGCGACACGTTAACATCCCATCGGCTCTATCGTCTCGCCACACTGCACCCCCGTCTCCCCGAGCCTTCCTCCCCACTCCTCTTCCGCCATGGCAGCAGCTACCATGTCCTCCGCCGCCGTCCACGATGGGCTCCGTGTCGCTGCCCTGGACAAAGAAGACAGCATGTTCCAATCGATCCCTCCCCCTCAAGTCCACACTCCCCCTACTACCGACGAGGCGAGCCACAAGGACGATGACGCAGCCTCGAGTTCCTCCCTCTCCGATCTCGGCGATGATCTTGAAGATGAAGAGAACAGAATGAGGTTCGAAGAAGCGGCTCGTGCAGGCGCGGAAGCCGAACAGTTCTCGGAGGTCAAGCCAGATCGCTACGAGAATGGCGTTCCTATCTTCACTCCGGTATGCGCTCTATTTGTGTTGACGTGCCCGGTCATGCTTGGACGATAAGGTGAACGATAATGGCTGATACACGTGTGAACAGACAATGGAACAATTCAAGGATTTTCAGCGATACGTGAAGGGCGTGGATCCGTATGGCATGCAGTCGGGCATCGTGCTGATAGATCCCCCTGAAGAATGGTATGTTGCTTTTTGCCCACAAGTGTCGCATCCAGTCAATGGCATTTGACCGTTGGGAACCAAGCCACGGAGGCTGACCTGCTTCAGGAAACGTGCCCGCAAGGCCCTGGACGAGTTAGTCAAGACGATCAAGATTAAGAACCCCCTCACCCAAGAATTCCATGGCGCCCAAGGCATTTATACGCAGCGCAATATGGAGAAGATGCGATCCTATAACCTCCCACAATGGAAAGCCATTTGTGAGCAGACCGAAAATCAACCTCCCGCACGACGAGGGGAGAAACGTTTAAATGCCGACAAGTTATTGGGACGCGGGACGACCAGACCCCGGAAATCCGAAGCCACAGGCACTCCGGAACCTTCAAAGGGTAAACCTGGTCGAGGAAAGGCCAAATCGATTAAAGATGAACCCAGTGATCACGACTCAACTCTACTCGCACCTCCTACCCCTACTAGTCCTGACGTCAAACCGGCTCCCCTAGACAATGACGAAGGAGAAGATGGAGCCAGAGACAATACGGAACCGACGCCGACAAAGGGCAAACGAGGCAGAAAACCGGGAAGACCGCGAGGGCGACCGCCCAAGTCATCCACCACCAAGAAGGAAGGTGGAGGCAATGGGGCGGAGACTACTGTTGCAGCTCGGCGATTGAGGAATGCACGTGAGGCCAACGACGACGTGGACGAGGAAGCCTTCCGAGATTTCGACTATCGTGTCTATGATCATGATCAATGGACAGCTGAACGCTGCGACGAGCTCGAGGACAAGTATTGGAAGAGTCTCAACTTTAGTAACCCGATGTATGGTGCAGACATGCCGGGGTCCTTGTTTGACGACGACACAAAGGAGTGGAATGTTGCAAAATTACCCAATCTGCTGGATCTCCTCGGCGCGCCAATTCCCGGGGTCAACACTGCATATCTGTACCTGGGGATGTGGCGGGCTACCTTTGCCTGGCATCTAGAAGATGTGGACCTCTACAGCATCAACTACATCCACTTTGGTGCTCCGAAACAGTGGTACAGTATCTCTCAGAAGGACGCACCCAAATTCGAGGCCGCGATGAAGACGTTATGGCCGTCAGATGCTAAGAACTGTGACCAGTTCCTGCGCCATAAGACATATCTCGTTTCCCCGTCGATCCTCAAGTCGAGATTCGGAGTCACTGTCAATAAAGTCGTCCACCGTGAAGGACAATTCGTCATCACCTTTCCCATCGGCTATCATTCTGGGTTTAACCTGGGTTACAACTGTGCCGAATCCGTCAACTTTGCCATCGACAACTGGCTACAGTATGCTCCCACAGCACGGAAATGCCGATGTGAAGCCGACAGTGTCTTTATCGATGTCGACTGGTTTGTCCGGAAGATAAATGGTGAACCGACACCAGAATATGAGGAAGTCGAGGTCACCGACGACGAAGACGACGTTGACGAGCCTATGGACTTACCAACGCCTCCAAGCAGCGACCGCGGCAAGGTGAAGACAGCCCAAAAGAGGAAACGTGCTCCGAAAGACATGGGACCGAATAAGAAGGCGAAGAAGCTCATCAAGATCCGTAAAGTCAGCAAAAACCAGCCTTGTTGTCTCTGTCCGAACGACTTTGCGTGGGAGGAACTTTTGCCTACCACGCATGGTCAGCGAGCACACCGCACCTGTGCCATGTACACCCCCGAGACCTACGTTGCCAACAAGGACGGCAAAGAAATGGTCTATAACGTGGAAAATATCAGCAAAGCACGCCTGGAACTCAAATGCTACGAGTGTCGCCAAAAGAAGGGGTCGTGTTTCCAGTGTTCGTCAGCCAAATGCGCCAAGTCATACCACGCCACATGCGCTATGCAAGCCGGCGTTCAGGTGGACAAGGGCGAGATCGCTGTATGGCATGAAGGCGTGGAATATCGCGATATCGGGTTCGACTGGAGATGTCGTCTTCATCGGACTGTCAAGCGGACGAGGATCACGAGTGAACTGTCGGCTTGCAACCACGCCAACAGCTGTTGGCAGAACGCGGAATTCCGACAGTTTTTGTATGATCTGAAAGAAGGAGAAGTGATCCAGTTTCAAGCTACCAATAGCGACGACATTGAGGCGGGTCTTGTTGTGGCAGGCTATGATGAGGGACAAGGTTCGGTGCTTGTCAAGATTGTGCCCGACCTCAAAACAGCCAAGGAGGTTGATCCCACGTCGATTCTTTTTGTCGACAGTGCGACTTCATGTTTACAGAAGCCTTCGGTCAGCGCACTTGAACTACCGGAAGATTTGCAAGGAAAGACTGCTTCACTGCCCGAGTCCACGGAGAAGAAACCAAGCGCAGGCGATCCTTTCACCGAGGAACCGAGAACTGAATGGGCCGAATTTGCTTCTGCAGAGCCACCTCTCAACAAGGATCAGAAAGCTGTTGACCTCTCCAAGGACAAACAACTGTGGATTTATTTGGGAGAGTCGTCATCAGAGGCGAAGGCCCATTACACAGCTGATCCCAACAGACGGGTGCATGATCCAACATCAAACTTCCTGGAACTGGTTGCACCTGCGAAATCTGTCATGGCACCGCCTCCTCAACCGAAGCGTCATTCTCTTGCGGTCCCATATCCGTTGCTCAACGTTGCCGCGAGAAATGCTGCAAGGGTCAACATCCGCCAGAACTCCCTAGGTAAACACGGGACGACACCCCGATTGCCCGGAACATTCAGCGGAACGACGCGCGATCTCACCATGAGCCAGAATGAACACAAGAACCAACCAGTGGATCACAAGTCCAGTCAAGTGAAGCCTTCACAGTACCGCGATATTGTCGCTGGTCAAGAAGCACGGCTGAATGAGCAAGCAAGGATTTTACAACGGCAGCAGGCTAAAGCTCAACAACTGGATGCTGCCGATCACGCGAACAGTATGCCGCATAACTCAATTGGCATTGACCATGACGCCGTACAGCGACAAAGACAGTTCCAACAACAAGCATCTCAGCATGCTAAGCACATGAAGGAATGGTCGAATGATCCCTCTCTGCCTCCGCTCAACCAATATCATGACCATTTCCCGGCTTTTAGTACCATGGATTCATCCAGTGGATACGGTGTTACTTCAGGGATGAGCCCGAGCGTACGAACACAACAGTACGAATACAGTAACGACTGGATGGCTCCCAGCAATAACGGTCGGAAGTCAAGCTTTGGGACACCTGCAAACTCAGGAATGCACTCGACGCTTTCGCCTCATTTCGATCCATCACAATCGGCTGAGATCACCCCTTTCCCAGCATTTGCTCCACATTCGCACCTTCAGTTCTCATATCCGGGGGACTCCAGTCAAGGTTCCGGTACAAACACCTCCTATCAGCCTTCGCCGATGGAAAGCATTCGAGCTGCTGCAAATCAACCCCCTCCGCCTCCTCCCTCTGCCGAGGTTGAACGTCAACGGCGGATTTCCAATCCCGCCTATCCTTTTAAGAGTCCCGACCAGATCAAGGCGCAGAAGGGGGCGGAGAAGATATCGCCATCTGGTAGTAGACCGAACAGCTCATACATGTTACCCAGCCCGAGGCTACAGCATGATTCGTACCTGAGCTCCAACACATCGGCAAGCCCTGTGCACGCGCTCGACCCTCAAAACCCGCCTCAATTTATCAATCCCAACGCCACACAGATCAGCCCTCCGGGGTCAAGCGCTGGTCACAGATCGGCTAGCGGCAGCTTCTCCGGTCTCGGGATCCGTCCGACAATGGACTCTTCTATGCGGCCTCGCCTAAAGAAAAGTATGTCCCTCGACATGGATATCGACCTGGCCCCCTTTCCGGCCCATTACATGCAAATGAATGCATACGTCCCGAAACCTTTGACATTTGATCCTTTAAGCCATGTCAATGCATTCACGCCCTCCAAAACTCAGACCACGGAACCGTCAATAGCAGCCCCTTCTCGTCAACTACTGGGCAGCTTGGAGAAACGCCCGGTGGGACCTAATGGGCTCAGGCTTAACGATCACCCAGTCCCCAAGCAGTTGACTGATTGGGAAGAGAAGGGAGGCTTCTGGGGTCGTGTCGCAGGCTACTACATTCAGAAACATCAAACTGCAGCCACAGTGTACAAGTCACCGTTTGCAGGCATAGGCCAACGGGCAAATGGTCGCACACTGGCCCAGAGATATTACGATAGTCTGGAACCGGAGCAACAGGCCAGAATTGAAGAACATCTCCAAGGCCGGATTGACTGAATGATTGATCGACGGGATGAAGGAATGCTGGATGATATGACGCCAGAATCATGTTGTCGTGTCGAACAAGATGCAACGGGCCAAATGCAGGACAACCCGCAATGTATGTATGGAGAGTTCGGCCTGCATTGATCAGTCCATTTTGTACAGTGCATGCATAATACGGGATGGCATGACGGGACGGCATGACGGGATGAAGACCAAGAATGGGCTGCTTCAGATCGGCGAACACAGGCATTGAAGAAATGATGCTGCAGGGTCTTGGTTGGGTTTGCGACCGCGACGGATTCGCCGTCAGTCAATGGGGGAATGTTGCATGTACCCATGTCGTTGTTTACCGTCTTGCCATGGTATGGTGTTCGTCTTGATGAATTTCGTGCACGACTTCTCCCAGCACTTCCTTTACGCATGAGAAGACGAGAAAACGGAATTGAATTATACCAAATCTTTACACTTCAGCACACTTTCGCTTCTGTTTGCCTGTAGAGTTGGCTGTATAGTACTAGTAGATGGAGGTAGAGAATGGGTTACGTGTTAACACAGCCCCAACGCTCGACATAAGAACACGCCGAATAGAAGGACTTGTATACATACACACGACAGGCCATGTCAGCTACCTAGGGACCTATCTATGAGTTTGCCAACGGCACTGGCTGATATGGACGAGATGATACCAAAAGCATCAAAGCATCAAAGCCAGCTCCCGAAGTGGTGCGACAAGCGAACTCTTTCCATTCTTGATGCTCCCTCGAAAAAGTCTTCTCCCGCTCGACCTGGATGGGAACTGGGAGCGTCAACTCCAAGAGGGAGGGAGCCTCACTGGGAGGTATATCGGTAAATGTAAAGGTTTCTCTTTCTTGTCCACCTTCCCGTCCAGCCTTCGGTCTCGGTATTCTCCTCCTCCTTGTTTCCAAGAGCAGTGGAAGTGGAACCAGTGGTGGTACTAGCAGGAACCGTTTCCTTCTCCACCTCCCTCTTCCCCCTTTCCCCTTCCTCTTCCTTTTCCTCTTTCCTTCTTCCCCTTTCCTTCTTCCCCCTTTCCCCTTTCTCTTCCTTTCCTTCTTCCCCTTCCTTTTCCCGATGGCAGCAACTTCATGTAAAGCCCTCGCACAAGCAGCCGGGTAGTGAGTGACACTCCAGCGTTTACTGGCTTCGGCTTGGTCGGCGAAATAGGCTGCAGTGGGAGCTGGGTAATATCCGCACCGGGGATGCGGGTCGAAGTACTAGTAGTTCAAGTTGTCGACGAAGTTGGTCTGGAAGCTGCCGCTGCCGCTGCCAGGTTGGACGATCAGGGAAGGAAGTCGATGGTCCAGGCCGGATGCATTTCTTTACCTTTGGCCAGGGTCTCGGTGAAGGCTTCGAGGGCGAATTGGATTTGCTGTATGGGGCCAAAAGTGAGAAACGGTCTTTTCGTTAGCCCGGGTCCAGCTTGGTGGGGTTTTGATGATAGTAATGATGATGATGATGAAGATGGTAATGAAGGCAATTCTCGATTGATATCCAATTCTGCCTTGTTTGTTTGATCGGATCTAGGGTTGCAGAGACGGAATGGTATATTGTGTGCCATAGTAAGGTCTCCCTCAACTTGCATGACAAGTGGTTTGGAATGAGACCGGGGACTTCTAGAAGTCAACCTGGCATGATAGAAGGCCGAACAGGGAAAGGGAACACAAGATCCGGCCGCCCACCGAACTGATCTGCATGACTAACCCAGCCTGCCTGTCCCGGCCGGAATGGTCGCTCTGAGAACGGAGAACGGGCAAGACAGCCTTGGTCACGTCACATTCACGGCGACGGCGCCCCAGAAGTTGGTCTCCATCTGGGACAGCGTGCAGTAGGTGGACTCCAGCTTGTGCTGAGTAAGAGACAGAACAACACTGTCAGTCAACTCTCGAAGCTGCGTGTGGAAACGGAGTGCTTGGTGTTGACTGCAGTATCATAGCAGCATCCGGTTTGCACACTCCCGGCTTCGCGGTCAGGGAGAGGGTTCGTGTATAGGGCCAGTAAGGCCTCCATGGTGATATCTCATGCGGATAACTCTTGAGTGATAAGCGGCAAGGTAGCTGCATATAGGCAGATTCTAGAGGATGCGACGTGGCAGTTGCCATATGCTCCAGCCGATGCTCCCATAGCTGCCGCATCAGGGGTAGATTATCGTTGGCTGCATCGGAGCAGCGCCCAAGATATTCCATAACCTGCGAGCACTGCACCTCATCTAGTCATCATCAGAATCATAGTCTCCAAGATCCAGCCCAGCTGGTTTCGACACGACTGCTGGCTGTGGCGGTTGAACCGCTGGCTCAGTCTTCCGCACTAAGCCCGGAACCAGGGGTTTCTTGAACTTCTTGACCCTGTCGAACGTTGGTGCGGGTGGCGATTCTGCAGGCGAGTCCAACAGTTTGGAAGCATGCTGGGCCTGCAGTTTGGCGTCTTCTTCAAGCCGGGCTCTTTCGACGTTGGCGGCCTCGAACGCCTTCCGCGCCGCCTCAGCATCTGCCCGCTCCTCAGCCTCTCGTTGTTCTCTGGCCAGGTCTCGGACTTGGCTGAGAGCCTGGTCTTCTTTGACGCCTTTCTCGCCGCGCTCTATCCGGGCGTTCCTCTGCATGATTTCATCCAAGGCGTCGGCGACCTGCATTTCGCGCTTGCTCTCTTCCATCTTCTGCTCGAGTTCTTCCATGGCGTTTCGTTCGGCGGTCTCGGCCTCGTCGGCCTCCTCCCTCTCCAGCCGGTCCAGACGCTGTTCATCAGTCTCTTTCAACTCGGCACTGTCCGAGTCCCGCCACGACTCGAAGTTGCGTTTGGCCCCGCGTTCACAAGTATAGTCCATGTTCTTCGGGTCAGTCTTGAAGGTGATTTCGGAACTGCATCTCGTGCAGCGGATGTAGAAGCGGTAGATGGTGATGGCGAGATACTTCTCGTCGGTGGTCTCCTTGCGCGCGTTGAACTTGCGCCCTTTGTAGATGTATTCGCCACAAGATGTACACTTCATGCTGAACGGCGCCATCAGTCGCACGGGGATGGTCTTGGGTCCGGTCGGTCGCAGATGTTTGGGCGTGCGGGCGATCTTGGACGGATCGAAGTCCGGGGGATAGTATTTGGTGAGGACTTTTCGTTCAGACATCTTGAAGAGATCGAGGCGAAGACGATTGCAGGTCACAGCAGCCGGGTTCAGAAGTAGAGAAGTGAAAGATATATCAAACTGGAAGAGACTGAGAACTTGAACATCGATCGCAGGCGGCAATCGAGTTGAAGTTGGACTTTCTGTAAGCAGCCAATCGGAGACAAGAATTGGACAGCGCGTCACTTTGTAACTTTGTCGCCCTTTGACTTCGACCGCATTCATTCGACCGCAATCAATTACAACAAACATTCACTCACTCATTCATTCACCCGCCAACATTCAGACTGGATTGATGGAGGTTGAAGGTACCTAGACGAGAGATGCTGTCAGAGAATACCTCCCTCCGTCTAACTTCCACCCTTCTCTTCTCTCCTGGCACGCCTCAAAGGCGACTGACTGTCCCTCTCACCAACTGAAGGACGTCCCACTCTACCTCGACCCCAAGCAATGGACAAATATCTGCGGACTTGGAGACAAGATGCGTTGAACAAGGGCCAACATGACTCGGCCATTTATATTGGAGACAAGGTCCTCGCTCTGACAAGTATGTGAGTAGCAAACCTCAACCGTCAGCCACAATTAACGCCCTGCAAGACAGTGATGCCGACGCATTCTGGCTGGCCCAGGTGCATTTTGGAAACAACAACTTCACTCGTGCCCTTGCCCTACTTTCCCGAAAAGACCTCATCAACCGCAGTCTATCATGTCGATACCTCGCCGCGCACTGTTACATCAAACAGGGCAGATACGAACAAGCCCTGGTCATCCTCGGCGAAGAGAATCCCACGCATCTGATCACCACGTCGCATAATGCACGGAGGAAACTGGCACATACCAATGGCAACTCCCACAAGAGCATCACCCACAGAGGTGGCAGAACGCAAAGAGACCGGATAGAACTGAGCGAAGAGCGTGAACGGGACCGGGAGTCGGAAAAAGAACTCAAGTTCCAGGCGGGCATGTGTTATCTGCGAGGGCTATGCTTTGCGAAGAGAAACGCCTTCGATCGAGCCAGAGACTGTTATAAAGACGCCGTGCGCATAGACGTGCAGTGTTTCGAGGCCTTTGACCAACTCATGCAGAACTCACTGATGTCTCCTGCCGAGGAATTGGCCTTCCTGGAAGAGCTAGACTTTGACTCCATTCGGGTGGAAGACCAATCTCTAGCACAGGAGGCAGCACATTTCACGAAACTACTCTACACCACCCGCTTGTCAAAGTACTCGTCACCGGCCACTCTGGCAAATGCCACCGAAACCCTGTCCACGCACTACAACCTCGCCTCGAACGCCGACCTACTCCTCACACGAGCCGAGACGCTCTTCACACAGTGTCGATTTCACGAGGCTCTTGCCATAACCACCAGCATCTTGAATTCTCAGGATAGCTCGACTGGCTCGACGGACATATCTTCCACCAACACTAATGCCTCTCTCGGTCACACTCCTCGGCTGTACCCGCTGCACCTTGCTGTCCTTTATGAGACTGGCGCTCATAATACTCTGTTTCATCTCTCGCATACCTTGGCCACCCATGCGCCCCACGAATCCTACACCTATCTAGCAATAGGGACCTACTATTTGTCCACCTTCCGCATAGCCGAGGCGCGCCGGTTCTTCTCCAAGGCATCGTTGATGGATCCACACTCGGCCGCGGCCTGGATCGGGTTCGCCCACACTTTTGCTGCTGAAGGCGAACATGACCAGGCAGTGGCCGCTTATTCTACAGCGGCAAGATTGTTCCAGGGCAGTCATTTGCCCCAGCTCTTTCTGGGCATGCAACATCTCGCCCTGAACAACATGCAGCTTGCCTGGGAGTACAGCCTCGCAGCATTCCAGAAAAGTGGGGGTGGTCTCAGCGGCGGGACCGAGAAAGAGCTGACCGAAAGGATCTTCAGCAGCACTGCCTCTCTTGGGGGCGATCCGCTGGTGCTCAACGAGATTGGCGTGATCCTGTACCACCAGTCCAATCTTCCCGCGGCGGCCAAGCTGTTCCATCGATCCCTCGAGCTGGCGTCGGAGTTGGGCTTCGACATGACCTCGTGGGTCGCGACACGGGCGAACTTAGCTCATGCGCTCAGACGGCTGGGCAGATTCGAAGAATCGTTGGCCGAGTTTGACGAATGCCTGCGGACCGCCACGGGAGGCGCCGCTCCAGCCTCAGCCTACGAGCCTGGCCATGGCATGTCGGCTTTTGCACATTTGAGTCTTGCCGGCTCAAGCACGGGTCTCAACCCCAGCGGTGCTGCCGGGGGCTACGACGAGCGGAACCTGATCGGCAGCATCCATACCAGTCGAGGTTTGGTTCTGCTGAGCATGGTCGGGCGCACGAGGGAGGCTGTCATGGCCCTCCACGAGGCCGTCCGTGTCCTCGGCGGAGACGCCGGAGGGGGCGGTGTGGCCGGGTCGCTCCTCAGCCGTGCAATGGAGTTCTGGGCCCTCGAGGAAGACCAGGAGTCAGATGAGAACGAGGACCCGATTCCGTTTTCACGCGATTCCGCCGCTGGCGCGCCGCCGTCCAGAGGCCGAGGAAAGGATCTCAATGCCTTTGCGGAGCCCACTTCAACGCATTCCACTAATCAACGTAAAGCCGGCCAACGTATGGACGGAGATGCCGATGAGCTTCTCAATGCAGCCTTAGCCGCTGTTCGATGATCAAGGCTTAGGGTCGCCTTGGAGCGGAAAACGCCCGGCTCTGGCATTTCCCGTGGCTTTGGCTTGTTGCAGGGCTTGTGGTCATTTCGCCATCATGACCGAAGGACTTCTTGGTTGGATGCTTGCAGAGCGTGATACCAATACCCGAGCCCGAAGGAGACCACCCACGATACGTCTCATGAATGAACCTTCCGGAGAGCTGAGCCAGCCAGCCCTCAAACTGTTTTACAGCGGTCTGGTCTGGTCTGGTCTGGTCTTTGGAGGGATGATTCCGTAGGACATGCTCAAAGGCATCATCATATTACAGACGTGGACGCAGTCGCAGACAAGGTCCGTTGACCGTACTGTTGGATGACATTGACATCCTTTCTATTGATGGATAGATATATATCCATCTTCTGACTCGGTTGGATCACGATGAGTCTTTCATCATTCATCGTTCATGTCTTTTTTTCTTCCTTTCTTCCTTTCCTCCTTTCTTCCTGTTCCCGCCGAACGAATCAGATGCCTGATTATGAGGCACGGAAAATGGAAAATTGGAAACGGAAAACAGAGAACGGAGAGAGAGAAGGAAGGACACCAGTCTAGTCTAGCATCATTTGATCCAATGGGTCTCCCTACCAAACCGCCGCCGCTAATGGAGAAATGTCGATATAAAAACCCTGTTAAGACGCCTATGATATGACGAGCGCAGTATGATGCATGTGTATCGTTGTATGAAACCCAACTCGAACTGGCTGTGTCTGTCTCTGGGTTAGGTACAGGTAGCTCCAATGCAGACAAACGATAAAACATGTCAGTGACTTTCGTTTCCTTTCGGAAGCGCAGTCACTATCAATATCAATCAATAGAGATAAATGATGGATGGGCCACCAAACTGCATTTTCGGATCTTCTTTCTTATATTCCTTCCATTCGAGTTCTCCTAGTTGTCAACCATTGATTGCTTGACCAGAAAACCTTTCTCGTTCTAACGCCCGACTTCTGAATGACAAGCGAGCGCATCAACTACTACTAAAGCTCCAAATTGAGTATTCCGAAACGTGAACAGATATATCGGTAGATAGCTAGCTGGCTGGGTCTTGTTACGAGAAAAGAGAACCAATATCAATATCAATGTCAATATCAGTATCAGTATCAGTATCAACATCAAAGGAACGGGAAGAACAAAACCCAAAGTCGGCAATCATCAAAAAGCCGAAATTCCAAGTCGAATTGGAATGATACCGCTTTCGTAAAGATCTACATGGGAAAAAGCCAGGGAACGGTTATCGTGATGGTAGAATCCATAAAATATAAAGAGGACAATTCATGCTGCTGCTGCTAGGGATTGAGAATCCCCGAAAGGAACGTTGCCCCATGAAACTCCTGGACATCATTCCCTGTATACCTCGACCAGGCTTTTCTCCTGCATGTCCTGAATGTAATCCCGTGGGAAATCTCGTGTTGAACGCCATATCTAAACGCCGTCGCATATAAGACACAATGACCCAAGCCCCTTTTCAACCATGATCATCGTTGTGCTGCTGTTGAGCCTCGAGTGTGAGTGATCAAGGCAATCTCATCCCATTGTGGCGAAAAGTAAAGCAAAGCGATGACAGCGTCAATTGAAACCCCTCACCATGTTGCAAGATAACCTCCGAGCCATACCGCGAGCTGTCGTCTCTCCTCTGCCATCATCCGGTATATATCATAGTCAAACCCCGCCCAAACGCCCTTGCTGCGTTCCATCCCATATGCCACAAAACCACTCTCTGACTGATTACAGCCACGGCATCCACAATCCATCCATTGCACTGAGCTTCATAGGGTCGGTCGCCCTACTGACCAGGTCCACCACATTTTGGCAAGCCGGTAATACACCATTGACGCCGCCGTCACTGCCTATACTGCCCTGCGTCTTGGCCAGTGTCAAGGCTCGACGAACAACGAAATCCACATTTTGAGCCACAAGTTCCCGGAGGTGTTGACCTTCCATCTTCGGCTCGTTCGCACTTGAGGATTGAGACCGGCTTGCGGCCCAGTTGTACATTTCGTCGCGAACGAAGATGCTGAGTTGTTGCTCCATCTCGTAGCCTTGATCTTGTTCGGCCAGGCATCTCGCGATGGCCATGAGGGACGCTGTAAAGATGCCCTCAACGGCCAAGGGCCCCATCAATGTTTGGATATTGGGGCTCAGACGGAACGGCACAGCTTCAGGATTGAAGAAGTACGCGCGAGCCGAGTTGAGGTTGGGCAGGAGATCGCTCGCCCAAATGTCGCCGGTGGAACGAGAGATGAAGTATTTCATGGGGTAGCGAGCCGACATGTGCATGATATAGGTCATGAACGTAGTGGCGGCAAACTGGTAGGCGAACTGACGGCGGAACAGCCAGAAGTCTGCAAAACTCGGGTATGTCGACTGGAAGTAGTGCAGAGCAATGGTATTGGGCACCCATCGCTCCTGGATTGCGTTGAAGATCTCCGTCTTCATGACCGTCAGTTGATCCGGAGTCCGTGGCGTAGTCTTTTGCTGTTCGGCAACAGCCCTCGACTTTTCGAGAACGAAGAGAATCGGATCATCCCGTGACATGCCCGGTGTCTTTCGCACGTAGTCCTCGTAAACGGATTGAAGAGTGACATAGGATGAGTCGTCTTGCACCAGGCGGATGTAGGGGGCAATCGGCACGAAGATGGGGAGATGGAAATAAAGATTGCGACGTCGAGACTCTTTGCGTTTGGCCAGGGTCTGATTGAAGATGCGGAAGAGCTGAACAATGCGCTCCTCGCGGCGCACCTTGCCACCGGTAGGATGCTGAACGGCGAACGGATGTAACGAGCCGTCGTGGCCACGGATGGTCAGTCGACGATGGCAGATACTATTGCCTCGAACAAGTTCAACCGTGGGCATGAAACGCTCGATTCGCACAAAATCAGTGTTCTTATCCTTGTGCTGCTGGTATTGCCCAGGAACCTCTACCGAGTCATCGAACTTGAGAAACTTGAATTCGCTTAGATGGTGACTGTAAGACTCGAGGGGAGCCCATTGTTGTCGATGGTCGAGTTTCTGTTCGAACTTGTCCCGCCAGCGTCGGAGCTTGTGGATGTATTCGTACATGGTCGGCCTGGTCTGGACGAAGTCGGCTTCAAATGACTTGCGGATGTGCGCAGGCAGAACCGAGGTCACGAACCGGGCAATGTTGGCTTCCGTGGACGGCGGAAGTTTGGCCCCTTCGGCGTAAGTCAACGGAGCCCGGCTGATGTATGCTAGACCGTCGTTCAACAGGGCCACAATGAGACGATGCGCATCTTCGTCTGGTGGACATTTGAAATGCTTGGACAGCTGGTCCGTCATGGTCTCCATGGAGAGAGCAAGCAATGGGAAGGCGGTCTTCAGTCCAGCCATGATCTCGTCGGTGTAGTCCCACGGCTTCTTCGGTTCCTCTTTGTGTGCCACGTCGGTGCCGTTGGCCTGCTTGTCTCCGTTGGGCTCTTGTTTTGGCTTGGGAGACGACGACCCATTGACGGAAGCTTCGCCATTGGCCGTTCCCGGTCGCGAATTCGCCTCTGCCTTTTCTTGCTGAGCCTTGAGCTGACGTTTCTGGGCTTCGAATTGTTTCTTCTTCGTCAAGAACTCCTCTCTTGTCGCCCGCAGATGATAGAAGAGTGCCTGAGGGAACGCTTTGGCAATCTTGACCAGCACTGTCTTGGTCAGACGAGCTTCTTTATGCTCAAGACTGCCCAGGAGCTGAGGCACGAATGTGGTCCAGTACCACACAGGAGTCTCGCCCTTGAAATCCTCAAATGCCTTTGCAATATGGCCCTCTTCGTCGTCAAGACTGAGCAACCATAACACTCGACTGAGCATCTTTCTCGACTTGGCGCTCTTATACAGGCCGGCCGCCTCCAAATAGCAACTGACCGCATTGCTTGCCGCTTCGATGTTGGTCGGGTTCTCCTTGAACTTGCGATCAGAGTATTGACCCCACTCAGCCCAGGCCTTTGGCAACCGAAGATCATAATACAGGGCAACACCGAAAGCTTCGTTTGCTTCTTCGGCATGCTGGAGCTTGGCCAGAAACATGCCCTTCAGGGTATAGAACTCGGCCTTCTGCTGGGCGCCAAAATAGTTAAGATTGGTGTTATTGATCACGTCCAAGCCGTTGTTCAGCTCCATCTTGTTCTGATAGTGGCATTTGGCTTGCTCCCTCAATTTGAGGAAAGCCTCTTGAATCTCGATATTGGGCAAGGTGTAGATCTTTCCGAGCTGGTTGATGCACACATCCGGCATTTGATGCTTGCGAGCGACGTGTGCGAACTTGTTAATGATCCACGCGGTCTCATGATAGCCTCGGAATGCGTAGGAATTGCTGCCAACGTTGTTCCCTCCTTGTGGAATGAGTGGCAGATACGTCGAGTTGACCAGCTGGAAGACGTGCTGCCGCCAGGTGACTAGGTCTTGCCATGCATTGATATCGTCCCATATGTTTGGCAGGCGATCGCGCCATGCTTGGAGCAACAATTTGACTTCCTGTGATTTGCTGTCCAGATTGCGCTCATTTGTACCCATGAGACTGTCGCAGATGACACTGGCGTCGTGCAGCTCCACCAGCTGCTGGAAGTTTTGCAAGATGGGAATGTGTGCATTCGTGATACGACGGGGAAGTTGATGCCATTTCCGGATGGATAGCTGGATTGCCTCGTCGCAAACATGTTGGAACTCGGCGCGCGACACTTGCTTAGAGTTGTACCGCAACAGAGCCATGAAAGCCTGGAAGAATGTCCGTCTTGGGGTTGGTGCATCGGAGACCGACTTGATCATCGAGTCCAGCTGGTTGCGATTCTCGTCTCCCGACCAAGCCTCGTAGTTTCGCCAGGCTGATTCGAGGAGGAGGTCACTGAAGTTCTCATGCTTCGCAAACTCGCCGAGTATATCCCACTGCTGCAACTTCTGTGCGCAAATCATCCAGTGGTCTTCCCACAAGTAGTATTCTCCCTGGGAAAAGGGGACGACGCCGGTCCTAGCTTTGACCTGCGCCGACTCCCACAGCTGTTGTGCCTTGTCCCACATTCCATGTTGTTCATAAGACAGAGCGGCATTGGTCTCCATGAACTTGCATCGTCTTCTCCACGTACCATAGAATAGATCGTCCTCCTGGAGACCGGCGTACACCTCCACTAAAGCGTCAAGGTTGCTCTCGCGGACTTGAGGTGTATCAATCAAAGGATCCACGGCAGCTTCCTCCAGATAGATGAGGGCAGTGTACCACGCATCATAAGTCTTGCTGAGAAACTTCATGACATGGGGTGGTACCTTGAATCTTGGTCGTGCACGAACAGCTCCTTCAAGCAATGCTTGCACAACATTGGGCCGCAAGTTTAGCTGCCGTTGATGATACTCCCGAGTCAAAAGAGTCACCATGCCTTTCTCCAGATCAAGTCGTTCGTCCTTGTTCAGTGCAGACCAGCACAGAGGGAAAAGCTTGACCCAGACATCGTACGCCAGGGTGTCGTCTGTGTGCTGTAATTGAGTGATGGGGTCGAGCAGATCCCGAACCTTGACTTCCTGAATCTCATGATTGAAACGTTGCTGGGCCACGACAAGCGCCTCAAGACTGTCCTCGATCAACAGGTCGTCCTTTCTTTGTTCTGGGTTGACAAAACTTGGACTGAATAGCTCGGACACGGGACACACTCGGACATCTTCAGGATGGAGACGCGCAGGCATGGACATCTCCACAGAGCCCATGATGAGGTGCGAGGCTTGCTTGAGCCAGAATGAGTCCGCGAGAGTGTCCCAGTTCTGAAGGGTCAGGACATAATTCAGCCGGTAGCTAGCGGTCTTGGAGAGGGCGCGATTGAAGATGTTCAAGAATCGGTTTCGCATCTCAACATCTTTGGCACGAGTGCCGATCAAAAAGGCGTGCTCCAAACGCACTGTCAGCTCAGTCCTCGTCACCGTTGGATCCTCATAGATTTTGATCACCAGTTCAAGGAAACGCTCGAGCAGGGTCTGAGTCGGCCACTTTTCAAAGATCAACATCTTGTGCAGAACCGCGGTTTTCTCTTTGAGGGTCGGCCAAGGTTCGTTGGAATCGAACACCCATTTTTCCACCATGTCCAAGACCTTGCTGCACAACTCAACGTTGAAAGACTTCTCCACCAGCGAAGCGAGCACACTGAGAAACGGTCGGCGTTGTTCGTTGAGCTCAGCCATCCGCGAAGACAGGATATCAATGGTCTTCTTGATCAGGTCAACTCCGAGAGCAAATTCGTAAGGATCCATCAGTGGTTCGCCCAGACGCCAACCCTGTGGTGGCGGTCCCGGCGGTATCACGTATGCGTTGATGTGCTCCTTTGCAAGCTTTTGTTGCAACGCTTTCATTGCGCCATTAACATGGTCATCAACGTCACTGGGTCGTACCAAGGACAATGTCCAGAGATTGTTGATGCCAGAGATGTAGTTCCCAGATGAAAGGGCTTCTCCGATCAAGACTTTGGAATATCTGGTAGGGAAGTCCGAGGGGGGAGTGTCGAGTTCCATCGCATCCTCATCTTCCGCTCTCTGCTTCGGGGCGGCTTCGAGAACGCGACGAACCAGAGGAAGAGACTTGTCGTCATCCTTGACCAGGTGCAGACAGTCTTGAATCTCAGGTTCTTCCATCTTGAGCGGCTTCTCCAGGAGGTTCCGCACCCTCTCCATATGACTCATGATCCATTCATCGGACTTCGTGCTCAAGAGGATGCGCATAACTTGCAAAGCATTGATCATGCAGGTCAGTTGCTTTTCATCTACCTTGTCGGCCTTCTCGCCACTCAGGATGGGTTCCAGGAGCTTCTCGTAAAGCCCGACGTCGACGTCCGCCCATAGGTTGGGAGCTAGCAGGTCGCGGAGAAGCTGCACGGCTTTCTTGACCAGGTCGTTAGATAAAGCCTGCTGTTGAGCTTTCTGCATCGTCTTAGCCTTCAGTTCCGCCGCTGGAACAGGGAACCGTTCAGGCAGCGCAGTGATGAAAGTGATCATATATTTCACAACGAGTGTCCGAAGCTCCAGCGGTATCTGGTATTCGGCCTTCTCCTTCACTGGCGGCGGTTGAAGTGGCTGTGCGCCTGTTGAGTCTCGTTTGAGCGAAGGACTCAACTCCGTTGTCGACTGCGATGGAGAGACCGCAGATACCCGACGGGTTTCCCATTGCAATACCAATGAGATCAGAGCCAATGCAAGCTTCTTGTTCTCGTTCGAGGGATTTGGCGGAGGAGCAATCTTATGAAGCATCTGGACGATTGTGGGGATGAAGAACTCCCGGGATTCGTAGAACAAGTCTGGTTGCCGCACGATGAAGTTGAAGATGCTCTGGACTTGTTGTAGATTTCCTGTTTCTTCATTGAGGATCTTTCGAGGGAGACGAGCCCAGTGCGGCGATCGTTTGTCTCCAGGAGCATTCGTGGCACCTCCCATTCTGGCCGGGAGAACAGGAGCCAGAACCTCCAGTGCCTGCGTAACCAGAGCCTTGCCCTCGTTCTGGTGAGCCTTCAGGAGTTGGTTGTAGATCTGAATTGCGATCTTTGCAGGTGTGTCATAAGATCGGATGAAATAACAGATCAGGACGTAGGCGGCATATTTGGTAATGACATCTTCCAGTTTAATATGACCCCATGAATACTTGATGATGTCTTTGCGATCCTCAGACACAGCATCCTTGTGATATTTCAGCACAAAGGCTGAGAGTTGCAATGCTTCCATACGGGAATGGTCAATCCCAGGTTGCGACAAATCCTCATTGGCATCAGGGGCGGCCGGCTTCCACAAACGTTCCAGGAAGAGATTGAACAGCTTATGGTCCGCTAAAGGACCGGCTTTGGGATCACCACGAGTATTCTGCACATCTCTAGCCATCGTCGGGTTCACAACGTTGTGCAAGAGGAATGACTTCACCTTGTGCGACTCGGTCTTCTGAGAATATATCTCGAGGCATCTTTCAATGATATTGAATCGCAGGCTAGTCGATTCTTCCGTGATAATGGCATCGAACAGAAATTTCGTCAACTTCAGCGGGGATTTGATCTGCCCTTGGGCGGATGAAGAAAAAACCTCCATCATGAAATCAAGATCTTGGAGTGCCGACTCAAGATACTGTGCTAGCACGTCCATGAGTTGATCTCCTGCTTGTTCTGCGCGAAGTCGCTGCGAAGGCTGCAGCAGATCCCTCCGAAGTTGTCCTTCAAGCTCTCGACCAGCCGCAAGGACTTTGAGGCGGAGCGGCTCCTGCTCACGCAGCCAAGCTTTTGAGGACCCGAACATGCATATCGAATGGACGATATGGATACCATTGATCGCTGCCGTGTGCCGTTGCGGGGCAGTCTCAGCCTCAAAGGCTGCCTTGATGAACGCTTCAGTGTTGTTCATGACGGTCTCGCGCAGAGCTGGACTCGATTCCGATGCCAGAAGTTGCCCAAAGAATCGGCCGTACTTCTCGTCTTGAAGCCTACTTTGGAAGAACGACCAGGTCTCCTGTGGGTATTTGTCGAGGTACAGAATCAGTGGTTTCCTGAAAGGGCTGGCCACGGTCCGGCGTAACTTTGCCTCTAGGTCAAGAACGTTGTTGATGAGGTCAGGCATGAAGCTGGTGGCAGCCGGAGGCAGGAGGTGAAAGACGTTGAAGATCGCCGTCACAATCTTCATTTGTTGATTTTGCTCAATCAGTCCAAACGAGACCTTCTGCAGCAACTGGTCATCCGCTATCACTCTCATATGCTCGAGCAATCGAGCACCGATTTCCACTTTGAAATAATTGGTCAGCAGCGCCAACAGCCTTGCGAGTCCTTCCAGTCCGGCCACCGTAAGTCTCTTTGAGTCTTGCAAATTCATCAAGATGGGTCTTAGGCCGTTTTGGAGCAAGTCCTTGGGAAGTTTGGTGGTTTGGACCAAGACCTCCTTCAAGCCTGCATTAGCAGCGTCGATGATCTCCGGGGACTTGGAGTAAAGCAGCTTGAAGAAGACGGTAATGATCCGGGCGCGACTGGTGTTTTGAGGCCCGGTGGCGAAGTCTGGCAGGCTCATGGCAAGCGATAAGAGCTTCAAGCAGGAGACACGGAGATTGACAATTAGCTGCGCATTGTTGTACTCATCAGGTTTTGGATGCAGTATCTCGGCATCGGCATCGGCAAGAGCAAGCGACTCCATCATCAAGCGATTCAACTGATCGTTGAGTGGCACAAGATCGTGGCCCAAACTCAGACAATAAGTGATCGCGTCGATGAATCCGGTCTGCGAGAGAAACGGCAGGGCTCTCAGGGGCTTGTTGAAGATGGGCTGTAAAAGTCGCTCCTTAACCGGTGCGATCAGCTCGTGCACCTCGACACCTACCACTTCTGCCATAACCGAGAATGCACGCTGTGCGGTCTCGCGTGTGTTCTTGTTCATGTGGGAAAGCTCAACGCAGAATGTAATCGAAAGGGCATGTATTGCGCTCTTTTCGTTGGTGAGCATCTCTCGCGTTTGCCCAGCACACACCTTACGAAGGATAAATTCCAGCGTCTCTTGCGCGGTCTTGCGTGTACTCGCTGGAACCTCCTGTGGCGTGTCCTTGATGACAAACAGCAACGCCTTAATGATTTCAAGCTGCTTACTGTTGAGAAAGGCATTCCCCAGGCCAAGCTTGGTGATGACGAACTGGATCCCCAATGTCGCACCCGCTTTTGTGAACCACTCAACTTCGCGACATCTATGGCAGAATGTCTGAATAAGATGGGAGAAGAAGGGAAGCCGGGCAGCCTTTTCTTCACTGCCAAAGATAGTGCGAGCGGCGTCAACAACTGCAACCATCGAAGCTTCAGCTGCTTCTCGAATGGTGACATTGTCCGATGCCAAACAATGGCAAACCACATCGGCAAGAACCCTTGTGCTTAGATGGACGGCCCCTTCCCCGAGGTGGACGTCAAACTCCTTCGTTTTTCGTCCGGCATCGCACAGAGCCTGGCCGAGCTCAACGATGGTGAAATGGCGGGCGATATTCTGTATGAATGCTTCAGCTTGAGGTTTTAGATCCGGCACCGTTGTGGCACTGAAGCAAGCTTTTAACAACTTCTTCAGCGTCTCTTCCTGTTCCCGACGCTTCATCACCGACTTGCCCAGTTCGTTGTCAGCAAGCACATCTGCATACGTGGTGAAGCGGCGGGCGAGAAGGTCATTCGCCTGGAGCCGCAGGAGGGCCGCGAAGTCGTCTGGAATTTGATCAGTACCAATGAGCAGTTTGACCTGGTTGGTGATGAGTTTGAACGACTGCTGTTTATAGTACAGGTCCAGAGGCTTTGTATTTGGGTTCTTCGCCGTCTCGCTCAATCTGCGGATCGCCAAGTCGCAGCCCGTGTCAAGAGGGAAAGCTCGATCGCGGCTCGTATCAATAAGTCTGATATCGAAACTAGGTTCATCATCCGTGTAGCGGCGGTACGTCAGATGATGCGGGTGGTTCAGGAATTTGCGGTTTCGTCCACCAAGCTTGCCCAGGATTCTCATCGTGGTGTGCGAGTGGAAATGCTGATAAGGCTGAGGTTTCAGGTGTTCAAAAAGAGCCGTCATCAAATCATCCATAATGGGAGCCATGATCGGGTCGAGGTAGTCCGCCGTAAGGTTATCAACGCACAGTTCCAGTGTCCTTAGCCCTTGGCCAACAAGATCTGGTCCAGCCCTCAAAGCCACTACCAACGGCCGCATGAGGTGGTTCAGGTGCGGCAACAGGTGACTTAGCCTTGCAGGAACCGTCAACGTTAACTCAACGTAGAGATCCCGATCATGAGGGTCTCTTGCGCCCTGAAGTAGATGGTTGAAAGTCTCTAGTAACATTTCGAGCAGTGGGAGGATCTCCTTGTAGAGAAGCTCGAACCGTCCGCCGCCGATGCTCCTGAACAGAGAGCGAAGCAGGATGAAATAATGGATTGGCTTTTCCGCCGTCACAGATAATTGCACACACTGTGTGATGATCTTTGTGATATGTGGGAGCAGTACCTGTTCGTTGTGGGCAGAAAAGAGCGTGACGGCCATGAACGACAGTTTGAACATCCTCAGAAGGATGGATGAGCGAACGATGTCGGCCGAGCCGACCTCTGGCAGCTTGTCCATCAGATATTGGAGGACCATTCCTGCAAAGGCTGGGGATGTTGCTTCGCTGGCGAGGAAAAATTGGGGAAGGTGAAGAAGCGCCGTGTGTTCGAACATGAGCTCGTGCAAATAAGGTATCTCGGCCTGGAAAACCTCATGGAACGTGGCAGGGTCAATACAGTGGAAGACGGTGCCAAAGCTTTCGAGAAGCTCCTTCTCATCCCGAGTCATCTGCGCCATGGAATGGCTCGCCATGAAATCCACAGGGGAAGAGTATTGGAGATCTGGCACAGGGGCCTCCGCACTGTAATATCGAAAGACCCGAGCGCCCTCATGGAAAAGCTTCGTGATCACAAGCGTCTCTTCAGCATTGTACCCAAAGGAAACTTCGGACCAGTTCATAGGAACGCTGGCTTGGTCAAGATTCAGTCCTGGCGGATTGCAGGTTTTGAGCTGGTAAAACATATTCTTCAAGCCGTTGACCAGATTCTTGAACAGAAATTTGTTGTCGCTGACCGGGTCGGCACCCCGTTCACGCGGATTTGAGGTTTTGATCGGCGTAGCGCTGAAAATGTCCACCTCATCCCAGTCGGGTATGTGATCTTTCTCGTCCATGTACGTCTCTGTCTGGTTTTCTTTGGACTTGTCTGCATATTGTTTGCTGAGCTTGACTGCATTGTTGTATTGATAGTTCATAGCCGCGAACTTGTCGCCGATCGCATCTAGAATCATGATCAGAAAGTACCTCGCATCTTCCTTATTTTCCAGCTTGGTGATGCTCTCGGCCATGTTGAGGAGGAGTTTGGCGCTCATGGTCTGGAAACTCGTGCCGGGGAAATTGTCATGCAGATTCTTGGTGTAGACTTCTATCGTGCGGCGGATCTGATTTCGATCCAGTGAATCTCGAACATGGTGGATCAGGTCGGCGAGCATGCTGTAAGCCAGCGGCCGCATCGTCTCGTAAACGGTCAGGCCATCTCCAATCAGGATCCTTTCGTCCAGCAACTCATCTATCTTGTTCAAAAAGATCTTGCGGTAGTTGAAATTGATGATGTGTCGGATCGCCACAAGTAACTCCTTGCGCGCCCCTGACTTTTCTCGCGGGCAATCTTTGAGCAGTCGAACGACCACGGTGGGCAAGGTGGGCAAGAAATCCGTCAACTGGTTGGCATAGACCCTTAGAAGGTAGGCAAGGAAACTCATGGTCTTAACTTGGGCAGTGATGAAGTCTCCAAATGCTGCTCTGTTCTTGATTTCCTTGCTGACGCCAGTGAAGACGGTTTTGTTGGCGGCGGCTTCGGCATGCGCCTTCTCCTGGGCCTTAGCCTGGAGCAACAGTATGCCTTTGATCGAAGGCACGAATTTCTTGACATTGGCAGCGACTGTGTTGCGGTGCGCTTGGAAAATCGAAACCACAATGATGGGGCATTCTGACAGGACCTTGAAGGAGTGCATGCCTTTCGCCAGTGGTGTGTGCTCTTTCTTCTCATTGCCGGGGTCAGAGACAGTTGTCGCTGGCGAACCGGGTCGAGGAGATTGAAAAGTCTGGCCAGAAGGATTGGGCGTCGAGGAGGTAGCTTGATGATGGGAAGCAGGCGAGTCGAACGTGTCGCGCACCACCTGTTCCATCAATTCGAACATCTCCTGGATAAGATCGAGAAAAGGCTGAACCTTGGAAGCGGTCGCGATCGGCTGATGTCGCTCGATGTCCATGATCGTTTTCAGGCACAGTACTGCGTTGTCCTCGTTTTCAACCCTCACCAGGTCCATGAGCGTTTCCACAACGTCCAAGGCATAGGGCTCAAATTCGGCCGACCCATGTTGTAGTCTGTGAAGTATCTCCAATATCTGGTTTCGAAGGACATGCTCGAACGACGTAGGGTTGAAGTCGGGCTTCCCCTCCAGGATCTTTTTAAACACCGGCCATAGCCTTGCAAGGAACTTAGTGTAAGTCGCAGACACCGAACATAGGTTTTCGGTGGAGTCACGAAGTTCCGTGGCGATGTTGGACTTTGTCCGTGTGTCTAAAGGAACCCAGCTGTCAGTAAAGAACGAGAGATCTCGCTTGGAAGAACCGTACCGATCTTGGGATCAATGAGTCGTGCGGCATAGACATCGATCTTCTGGGAGGCGTCCATGGCTTAGGATATTCCTCAAGCGGCGCCGCTATATCTCAGGCCACGTAGAAGTCTAGACCGCGAGCAGGAGGGTTGTGCGGCAAGAGGTTCAGGCGACTTCATGAGGCCTCTAGAGTAACGAGGTTCATCGGTGCGAATCAACGCCAATTAAATAGTCGCAGAACAAATAAAGGTTCCCTTCCTGTGGCACTCCAAGGTGAAAGAAATACAGGAGTGACACCAGTCGAATTAAAAGGTACGATCAAGGAAAAGTAAAAGATCGAGGTGTTGAGGTGCCCCGTGGCCTCGAAGTGCCTTGTCGAGAGTCCAGTACTTGCACTGATGGGGGACTTTTGCAGAGTTGGAGACGGAGGAGGAAGAGACGCATCAAAATCGCGGGCGGTCGCGACGCAACTTCGAGCCCGCTAACAGAGGCGATCTAACTTTATTAGGCGTAGTCTCATCACGTGACTCAAGCCTACTCATATGGTCTGATCCAATTGGATGGTGTCTGCGGAGGTACCCATACTAGTAGATACTAAGATACTAGTAGGTATCTAGAGTAATATATAGGAGCAGGAGCAGGAGCAGGAGCACGAAGGAGATAGTTTGTTCTCCAGTCACAAAAGGACGCCGCTCGGTGCGGCCGGGGCTTATACTGAGACTAGGGAGAAACTAGGGAGAAGACAGGTCTTCCATAGTCTCAGTCGAGAACGGTTAATCACTTGATCATTAATATCTCTGGTAATAGCACAGAACAAAGGCTCGAGAGAAACATGTATTCACCATTCGTCATCACATCAATAAACCCCATCAGCACCATGGATGGCAGGGCTGCTCATGCCATCAATAGGCAGCCTGGCCACATTGCACGTATCTTCATCGCAGTGGCCAACACTGCAGGCTCATGTTCGATTCTCACCCAATATCATCTCAAAGCCAACGTAGACCCTTCTGGATCACGGTACAGGCCGGTGTCCGCTGGCAATCGTTGGCTCAAAATACGCAAAATCCTCAGCTTCGACTTCCGCTGACCTGTCGCACAAAACCCGATTACGCCTCTTCCAGGTGCACGTCGTAGTCGACCGCCGAGTAGAGGGAATCAGTGATGTGACGTGGCACTGACACGCCGTTGCACGTGTGGCCCTGTCCGATGTAGATCGACTGAGCTGCCCGACTGGGCACGGTGTCTCCTCGACTTGCCGTCAGAGCCGCTATTGGACCGACGAGCTCTGGTGTGGCCGTGTGAATCTGCCCTTCGCCTCTGGAGTTATCGAAAACTTTGTCAGAAAGAGCCATCAAGGTCACTATAAAGAATACGAGAGTGTCTTAGCGAATGAGAAGATCGAGACAGGTTCAGGAAAGTCGCGGTTCTTGTGCTTTCCGTCCTGGACATGGAAGACTTACTGATACTGATGCTGGCTTCGAAGATATCGAGTCATCGTGCAGTTTCAGAGCATCAAGCCTCTCCTGATTATCTTGTGTAGCGTCGGTCTCAGGCACTTCCTTGATGGCTGGGGTCGAGGGTGGCTTCGAGAGCTTAATTCGGTTCTTGTTCGCCTGCTCGGTGAGTTTCTCCCATTTGGCCTCGCGTTCTTTCTCGCGTTGAGCTGCGGTGTTCTGTAATTCGTTGTAATCATGGGAGCATTCGTCAAAGAGTTGGGGGTTGATCTCCATGAACAGTTTCATCGCGTTGTAAACCATGCCGTGAATTGTCCTAACCAGGTTAGCGTCATCCAGAGGCAATTGCTGACGAGTGAACATACCGGTTCCAGTGACCCTTGGAATTCTCATACAGAGGTGCAAACATGATGGGTAGAATTGTCTCGACATTGTCACTGACGAGGTTGCAAAAGTATTCGTTGTTCCAGAAATACAGTGCACGCTCTGCCACCTGCTGTGTATCAGCCAAATTCTGCCAGAGACATGGACCTGGACGTACCTGAAAGTGGGGGCTGGCAACAGATTTGGCCAGTTGATTGAACAGTGGCTCCTGAACCTTGGCGAACTCTTGAGGGTCCATAACTTCGAAGATGTCCTCGACCTCGTTCAAGAACATCACCTCTTTGGTACTGTTGGTTTTGGGCCAGTAGCGGAGGAGGCCAAGAACAACCTGCGCGGTGATCAGTCATGGTGTGAACGACGTAGCGGAGACTTGGACATACCTCTTCCGTAAGAGCAGAATCCTTCTCCAGAAATTGAACGATACAATAGGCCAACTGTGGGTGATACATGCTCAGGCTCTTGACTTTGTGGAGGGGGAGGAGCACCCTGGTCAAGAACAGTTTGTGTTCCTCCTTCAGAGGGAGTGCAAAGCCATTAATAATGGACCCCAGGATTTCCAAAAGCTCTGCGATCCCGTTGAATCTCTCTGTTTCGTAGGTGAATTGGAAGAAGACATTGTTAATGGACCTCCGAATGTATGAGCGGAGATTCAGAAATTTGCCGTAGATGCGGTGCAGTGTGGTCTTCAAGAAATCCCTTTCGCGAGGGTCTTCCGAGTCGAAGAGTTCGAGGAGCTGAAGGACAAAGTGGTGGTCGATATATGCCTTGGCAATATTGGTATTGAAGTCCTGGCTCTCAATGAAGCGCAGGAAGAATTCATAGACGACTTGTATGTGAGGCCAAGCCACTTCAAGAACGGGCTCGTCTTCTTCCGGGTCGAAGGCTTCGCCTTGAGGGTTGACCGGAGGAGGAACCGGCCGGAACAGGTTTTTACTGAACATCTCGACGACTTTGGGATACATCGGCTCCGTGATGACCGATCTATTGTTCGCAACATAATCCAGCAATTCATGTAGAGCAAGGCGTTTGATCTCTTTTGATTTCATGTCTGCGGTCTGGTCATTGAAGTCGAAAATGATGTTGCACTGGTCAATCTTCTGCATGAACAACTCTTGTCGTCGGTTCGGCGGCACCTCGTGGAAGCCTGGTAGTTTCTCCAGCTCTCGAGACCTCTGGTCAGAGACATCAAACCGGGAGGAATGCTGTCTCTTGGGTGTCCGAATTCCCTCAGCCACATCTTTGGGCGTTGACTGAAGGCGGTCGAAGAGAAGGGATTTTTGGCCCGCCTTCGGAGGCGCAAGGTCACCGGGCATTGTCTCTGTGGCGCCTGGACCGGGGATGTGAGGAGCACTTGGGCTTATGATAACACTCGGTGCGAGATGTCCGCCTTGCCTGCTAGGGGTACCCGGCCCGCCAGGACCCTGACCAGCTCCTTGTGGTATGTAGTGCTGGCCTGCAGCTCCAGACGCAGAAGGAAGGATTCCAGGGTGCAAAGTATTCGCAGGTCCGCCTGCACCACTGTCACCAGGAGTATTTTTGGACCGTACATCATTCACGTTCGTAGTCGAGGAACTGGGCGTGGCAGCATTGGAGCTGTTTGGGGATTTCGATTCGCCGCCGGCCAGAGTAGCAGAGGTAGAGAGGGGCGACGCGGTAGCTGAACTTGAATCCTTTTTCTTGGAGGATTTATTTGACTCCTTTGCTCTCGACAACTGCTCGTGCTAGATACCAGTAAGCTATGGCGCCTCGTCCAAGAGATGAATCGCCGCCATGGGACCAGATCGGTCAAACGAGGCAAGGAAAACACACCACTCTTTGCCTGAAGCCTTTCATCTTTTCGGCAATGAACTTCAATTATATCTCTCGGAATGACGAACCTCGTCACGATCTGTGAGGTCACTAGTTGTGTTTGTGGAAGGTGGGTGTTTTAGTGGTCGTTCAAGTCGGAGGCACGCCGTCGAGGGCCGAGAAGAAGTACGGATGTTGCGAGGGTTACGGAGTATCGAGTTGCAGTCGCTGCGTAGGTTCGTTAACCACTCATCGTAAAGGGTCGTGTAAAATAAGGACGGTAGGCTCGTAGCACGATAATCTGTAAAGAGGTGGTCAGGCATATCGTGACGAGCAGGCAACGGAAGTGAGGGCACGAGGTGGGCTTACAACTTGGTTTCTCAAGTGAGAGATGCAATTGAACGGAAGGGTGCAGCCTTGCTTCAAACACAAGTTTTGGCTCAATGCTTCAGGGCTGAGTATGCAGGGAGGAGCGCGTCCATTGAAGAGAGGTATGGGAAAAGAGCCAGTGGGTTTAATTGCTGGCTTGAGAACTGCGTGACTTCGTGGATGGATGGGCACAGTAAGTGTAAAGTGAGTTGATTGAGGAGTGTAATGGTGTTGCAGCTGCCAGTCAGTGGCTTGTTCTCCGGTCAGTAGAAGGTCTAGTGTCTTGTTTGGGCGGGGGACACGGCCTCGTGCTGCGCAATCTGCTAACAAATTACACTCTAGCTACATTTGGGCTAGAGCATCCCCAATCTGTTGCTAATCTACTGCTAAATTGCGATAGAGTAGCACTACAGAGGTGTTAGACGTTATAGATCGATGCCAAGAGGAGATACGTAAGGACCTCAGGTAGAACTTGAACCGCTACTGGTACCAGGTACAGTGGTCGCAGTTCAAGTATTAATACTCTACTACTTACCAGGTAAGGCACTACACCGGCTCTATACTCAGGTACGGGTACACAACTTACCTACCTATCTACCTAGGTATGCGTCTCTTATTGCAGTACTACTTACCGTGACGGCCATAATCCTGGCCTGCCACTACTTTCTCAAATCTGGTTTGCCGAAATGATCTCCTTGCCTTGAGCCGGCGTCCTCACGAGCTCGACATGACGAACCCATCAAGAAATTCATCAACCGCGCCATGGTATCCGGTGCCAAACACACCTATTATCTCTGTTGAACACCCGTGCATCGTTCGAAATGTCGACAAAGCTGTGGAAATGCTTGGGGGACCTAAGGAGATTGCCCAGTGTCTCACCGTCAACACTGATAGACCGTTAGGGCTGAGTTTCCAGCCTGACGACCCTGCCAGTCGGACGGTGATGTCTTACAACAGGAAAACCAACAATCTTTTACTACGATTTACCGTGCCTAAGCGGACAGGGAGAAAAAGAAAGCGTGGCTCCGACGAGCCGTTTCTTGAGCACGCCACAGCTCCTCTTCAGAGGAAGGATGCTTACCATCTTCTCCGTTCCTTGAAAGACAACCCTCACAGAAGTCAAGTCGAGGTTGTTGGTGGGATCCGCTCGACACACGTGTGGCGGAGCATGCCTGACTATGTGTACTCCTCTAAGGGGTCGACCTTCCTTAAAGAGCTGCAGACCAAAATACTTCCGCAAGAATATCCGCGACTCAAAGAATGGTCCCTTCCACGAACATATGGTCTGGCTGATACTGAAACCTTCCCGCCGCCGGTGTGGTCTACCTCAAGTCTGCCACTCAACTATACCTACCGCCAAAACCCAGCGGTCAAAACGGTGGCAGATCCAGTAACCGGTCAAAAAACGCTGCGGAATACGCAGGCCCCGAAAAAGCTTTTGACGTATCAGTGTCAATATGACGATGAGAAGTGGCCAGACACACCCAACCCAGATTGCACCCCTTTGTCGCAACTACCAGAGCCGCACCGCAGGGTGTACAGCATCATGAAGGATCTGTTTGAAGAGCGGCCGATCTGGTCCCGGCGAGCCCTCCTCAATCGTTTCCCGGATGACGCCCCGATGTTCTTAGCCCGACACCTTGTTGCATACGTCGCCTTTGCCATACGGTCAGGGCCTTGGCGAGATACACTATGCAAATTGGGCGTAGACCCAAGAAAAGACCGCTCGTATCGCAAGTACCAGAGTGTGCTCATCCAACTGGTGTCGCGTTATCGCGCGCAGGGTGAGAGTCTGGACGAGACTGGTCGCTCTTGGGTTCGGAGTAAGGACAGAATGTCCCATATCTTTACGGGCAAGCAGGATATTCCTCCCGATGGCAAAGTGTGGCAGCTGTGTGACCTGCAAGAGCCCCAACTCAAGAAGCTGGTAGACGTGCCGGACATTTACATTCGTCACGAGTGCGAACGGCGGTATTTCGGGTGGTATCACAATGGAACTGTGGCTAAGATCCGCATCGCTCTGAAAGCCAAAGTCGATGCGCTCCTCGGCGGCGAAGCATTCGACGAAGCGGCATTAGAGAGATTTCTGAAGCTGCCAGAACGTTATGATGCGTCGGAAGCACACAAGGCTAATGAAGCCTCCAGCAACGCGGTGGCCGCATATCTGCCAAAAGATGCTAGCAAGAAGGAGCTAGAATGGGCAAGCGCATATCGAGCATTGTGCCGCACAATGCATGGTTCACTTCCGATCGCGGGTGGCAGTGGAAAGGGAAGACTTAGTAAAAGCAAGCTGTCCACAAGACCTAGCTTCATCGCAACCGCAAACGAGAGTCTCGGGGACACGGACGACCATGAGCTTGATATGGCAGAGGGTTATGAAGAACCAGAGGATGGTGATGATGGGCTCAATGAACAAGACCAAGGACAGGAGGACGACTACGCTCCTGGAGAGGTCGAGCCACACAGAGGCTAATGACATAGGTCAGGCTGTCCAGATGTCGTCCTGGTGGCTTTAAAGGCCAATATACAGGTGGTTTCCACCTGGCGTTCTGGCACGCCAGACACATTGTCTGATTCAGATTGTACAATACCTACCTTACCTACCTAAAGGTACCTACTATGGTAGATACATGCCAGGCATATACCTCATCTAGGTACGTACCTGATCTGCGCTGTATCTCTGGCTACGGGTTTATGTACCGAATATGGAATAGTTAGTTGGTACCTTCCAAACTGAGGTTAGGCCCATTTATATCACAGGTACCTGCTGCACTATTCCAGTGTCTTGCAGTGGGTGACGGCATCGGCATATCGCCGGCAGTTGGCCTAGTACTGAGATACGTACGCAGAAGCAAATACTTACTACTACTAGTAGCAGGTTGGTGCTTCACGTAGCCTCGCTACACACTAATTCTCTCCGCGAGGATTTGCTTTCCTTGTCGAGCATTTTTACGCGAAACTTGAAAGGCCGTTCCATCCAATTCTCCACCTGAAATGTGTCAGCAACAAACGACTCTATGGTCAAATACCACACTCTCTCCAGCTCTTGTCTCCAGAGTCCTCTCTTCGAATCCATCATCCCTTCGCCTCCCTGTAGGGCTGGATATGAATGGCGGCCGCAGAACCAACCGTGGCCTCCGATGCGATCCTGTCTGCAGCGGCTAGCTCGAAGGCTTGCGATCCAGAGAAAGCGAATCCAAGCCTACAGGAGAATACGCTGGAAGAGATATGAGCCATCCTCGCGCCTGTCACCAAGCACCGAGGCTGGTGTTTTCGTGCAATGGAATCCTCAAAAGTTCATTGCATGGCGAGGTTGACTCTCGACCAACAGATGAAGGTGCTGCAAACGCCAGGGGAGACGGTCGACACAAGCGACCATCGCAATCTACCGTCCAGCCACCCTTGCCCCGATCCAACGTCTTCCTCGTAACGGAACGCTGGTTAACCCGTTTCTATCTCTCCCCACTAAAGCAACCGAATGTGTTCAAAATACTATGGACTACTTGACCACAATATGCAAGAGTACTGAAACAGATCGTTCACTGCCTATCGGTACAGAGAATTCGCATCTCTCAATGTTGCTTCCGTTTGCCCTTGAACATTCGCTCCTATTCGAGACCATCATTCTGTTTGTCGAGCAGCGGTTCTCCTCTGCTTGGTCAGGTCCACTGTCGAGGATGCCGCTTTCGTACGCATCGAGGCAACGCAATTGCTGGCCTCAACAACCAACTTCACTCCAACGACCGCACAGACGACGTGGCAATATTAACCGTGGACAAGGCTTATGACCCTGGCGTTCCTGGTTGGGAACCAACGTGGTGTAGGCATGCATTCTGGCAGACTGGACAAGATGCTTCAGCTCCGAGGTCCGCTGTTTCCAGGCGCAGGACCCGACATGAGAGTCCGCCTGATTCAAGTTCGTCAGGCTCGGATTGGTTGCCTACAAGTCATTGGGATCCTTTGTGACAGGCCGGCCGCTCGAGAATCGCCCCAGACTCCCCTGGCTACACAAAAAAGCCTTCCAGGAGCTCAAGCTTGATCAGCAGCTGTCCTCTCCTGGGATGCCTTTCCCACAAGAGTTGTGTATGATCCTCTCTCGGCTTCCCCGCGGATTGTCAGAGGCCTGCTAGAAGTCTAGCATTCTACTCAAATGATCAACCTTCTTGCGTCCATCTCCGCTACTACCACTCTGCTGACCTCGGGGGGTCTGTCGGGTGATATGGTAATATCCCCGTCGGCCGATCCGTCTCGTCAGATCGGGAAAAGGCGGCGGATCTTGATCCGGACTTTCCTCTCATCATTACAGCGTGTGTACCTCACCAGCACATCGACCATCGAATCCCACCTGATACCTGGTCTCCTTCCATGTTTGAATTCCGAGGCCTCGGACCGCTGAACCTATTCAACGACCCCATATTGCGGAATTTCGTCCAGAGCTTTCCCCACCACTCTGATCATTCAACCTTTGAGAAGCGGCAATTGATGATTGGGACGAGTATTTCGATCGCAGGTGTATTGGCTTTGCGAGTCGTACCCATGCCTGACTCCCACACGATCCTGGATGATGTAATGGAAAGGTATCCCGACATCCAGAATTGGCAGCGACAGGATATAATGTTCCGCGGAATTTTCTGGATTTACAATCTCCGCATTCATGGGGTGCATGTTTGGGAGGCGGAGACAACTATTTCTGCCTGCAGAACTGGGATCCTCACCACAGCTACACTCCCAGCAGATACTTGATCATATTGAAGAGCGCCAAAGACCATACACGGAATGGGAAAGGCAATCGGTTTGTGCCCTTTTCGTCCACGACCTTTTCATAGTCCCGGACGAGGATGACGTCTCCAAAAGCGACGGGGTATCTCAGAGCCAAGGCACAAGATGGAATGTGGATGACCTTGAACCGAAGAGTGAAGTGGGTTGGCATTTGTTTGATGCGAGGCTGCTTCATCTCCAAGAGTACAAGGAAGACTGTCGAGTACCGTGGCAAAGGAGGAGTTCGTCACTCCGTCGTCATCTCCATCATGAAGCGCTGCCCATTCACGGAGCATCGGCCCAATCTGTCTCACATTCCTCATGCTCTTGACTGTGGGCATGTCTCTTCTCCTGGCCTTTGCGACCAGAGGGTTCGGCCTGCATTTGGGGCACATCCTTGCTTTGCTGTTACAAGGTATGGGAGACCAGTGCATACTACTTATCTGACCCGGAAGCTACTTCCACCTGTTTGCGAGGGTTTAGCAGATAAAAGAAAATCGTGGCCGAGTGCCTTGGCTGCATGCGCTCCTCACAAATGCACTACCCCATCATCCAATGCCCTGACCACGTCGCCAGTGCTTATCAAACGTTTAGGCGTGGCAGGCTATCGATTGCATGTTGAATAGACTGGAGCACGGGACACGCATCTGTCTAAGTGGGCCACAGCAACGCCTCATAGGCAGCAGGCCAGGACCGTTTGTTCGTCTTCGACCAGGATGTCGACATTTCCAGGTGCACCGTCGAAGGCTTGATCGGCCTAGCTTGCTTGATACCGATTTTTATTATCGCATCTTCTCCCATGGCCGAGGATTTATGGAGACTCGGCTGTACCAGAGTGGCACCTCACAGCGAGTTGGGTTCTTACATAAGCCACTGATACCGCCCCATCTGCCCCTTATCTCGCAGCAAGCGGAGGAAACTGGAGCGGAAAAGTGATGACCCAGGCTGTCAGCCGAACAGCCTTAGGCCGTGGGGACGGCCCAAAGAGATTCTCGAGGAGGGTCCTTGCCGTGCCATTCCTGATGACCAGCCAGCGAAACCTTAATCACTCAGGCGTTGTGTTCTCTGTTCAGACAGCTTGGATCCTGGCTGTTCCCGAAAGATACCTCCTCTGGCTCATCATACCCAGGTATTTCATGACGAGATCTGCTTCCTCAAGAGATTGATTAATTGCACTTCTGCGCCGTTCTAGCAATGCGTGGCGGCATCAAGAGGTCGCGCAATGGGTGCGCTCGATGCAAGGAAAAGAAGGTATTGACAACTTGTCCCTCTTCCGCTGCGCCTATACTTACTCCCACTTTCAATTCAGCTGAAATGTGATGAGACTTGGCCGAGGTGTCTTCGTTGCGGAAAGCGGAATATAATATGTCCTGGTTATGCGAATACTGCTCATGACCCAACCCTTCACGGACTCGACCGGGCTGAACGGCCGCGACGGCGAGCGTCGACAGATACTCAAGCATTGCTTCCACATACATCCCTGGATGCTCATCAAGAGGAACTGCACCGATCAGCGCCTCAGCATTCCCTCACGGATCTCAGCGAGGATGATATTCTCGCAGCTGCCGAGCAAGACAATAACGCTCTGTTTGCCGGCCTGGACGGACAACACAGCGTCAACATTCCATGGGACAGCATGGCAGACCTAGGGATGTCCCAATCTGCGCCCACGAGCTACAGCAATTCAGTGGTCCACTACAGCTCTGGATTCTCCGTGTCACCAGAGCAGCAGCACGAGCCAGGGTTTCTGCTACAGACGGAGCTTTGGAGCCCCTCACTCTCCGGCACCCTCTCGAAAACCTCTACCTGGCCAACCACCGGAAATATGACGCAGGCAGAAACGGATGTGCGGATCACTCGAGAACAGAAGGTGCCCACAAAGATCATGAACGATTACAGCTCCATGTTGGTAGAGTTCTACTTCAAGGAGGTCGCAGCCCTCTTTTCGTGCTATGACAGTCAATTGAACCCATTTCGGTCGACCGTGTCGAAACTCTGGAAGTCGTCGACATCGGTATTCTACGTGGTTCAGAGCATGGCGGCCGCGTGCCTTACGGACGTCTTCCCGAACTTGCATGCTGTTGGCGCACAAATGCGTGACAAGGCGGCTTCTTGTGTAGAAGCCGACATACGGGATTCGAAGGTTGACACTGGCTCCCTTCTGACTCTCATCATGCTTGGTCTTTCAGCGAGTTGGCACCAAGCCAACGACCTAGGACAGAAAGAGTTCGATCATGCACGCACCATCATGCATGCTATCCAGATGGGACAAATCCCTTCGATTCTTGAGAACAACAGCAAGCGCAACTTGCAATTCTTCCAAGAGGCAATGATTTATTGGGAAATGCTTCTATCCTATGTCAGCGATATCACAATGCCTCTGCCCTTGCCGGAATCCCAAGGGCCTGCGCTTCCCGACAAAGCCAAAGCCAGCCAGGCAGTAGAACCAAGTTTCCCTCATCCCTGGACGGGAGTTGCCAGAGAGGCTCAGGCTATTGTGTTCGAGGTCGGACGGTTGGTCAGACAGGAACGTCAACGTATCCGAAATCGACCGTTCTTCACGTCGTTATCGGACATTGCTACCAGTCGGAAAGCTCTCGAGACGGCAGCATCACTAGCTCGCAGATTGCAGAATCTCCAGTTTCCGACCGAGGAAAGCGTGATTTCGCCAGGTGACGCGCAGACACCCGTCATTCACCTGCTTACTATTGCTGAAGCATATCGCCGGACGGGTCTGCTCCAGCTGTATCGTGTCTTCCCTGATCTCCTGGCGCCGCAAGAGCAAGACAACGAGGATCAGCTCGACTGTCAGTCGGCCTGGAACATGCCCGAAGAAAACATCTACCGGAGGCTGACCGAACTTGCCCTTGAAATTGTGGACTTGCTGCGATCCATCCCGACAGAGTCACGTACCCGCTGCGTCCAGCCATTTCTGCTGGTCGCTACGGCAAGCGAGTTGCGAACTTGTTCTGCCACGGAATACTCTAGTGGCCCAGGCATCACTGGTGTAGATACCAACGAGATCTCGGGCCCCGCGAGTACTAGCATCCAAGTGCTCGAGGCGAGAAAGTTTATCATCGGCCGCCTGTCGACTTTCGAGCATGTGCTCCCAGCCAAACCAATCCGGCAAATGGTGGAGATTGTCAAACACACTTGGGACCAACTGGACATGGGTTTGTCCAACGTCTACTGGATGGACGTCATGATCGAGAAAGGTTGGGAGACAACGATGGGGTAGGTTTGCGAGACCACGACATCGATCCGACCTTCCTTTACTGTCGTTGCGTTATTACCTTTCCACCGGCTCGCCCCATTTTTTAGTGCGCACGATTCCTGGTCGTTCGATGCCGCAGTATTCAACGAGCCCAGTAAAGCCTACCAGCCTGGTTTGCAATACCACAAAACCGGCGATCGAATTCCTTTAGATGATGCCGACGAAGAAATATGTTGCTTGTCCAAAGGCACAGCTGAACATTAATCCCCAGTCTTTCTCCTAGCCCCCTATTGTGGCCAGTGCGCTCATCACCGTCGGCGAACCTACAGAGTATTCAATGGAGCGAAGTGGAACCAATCAATTTACGTACTCAGTATCTATCTACAGCACGAGAAAGAAATCAAAAATTCCGAGCCGCCAAAGGCTGGCCAATGGGGATACGAGAACAGCCTGTCAGGACTATCAAGATCCGAACTCAAAACCGCCCTATCTGTGCGAATCCGCAAGACCATCGATTGGATAAGGTGATAGCGTCTGTTTCAGCGCCTGGGACCTTGCATAGCTCTACTACTACAGCGTTGGCTTTCCGACTTCGCCTCATGCATGCTGCTCCTGTCCCTGATCCAGAGGAATTTCCCGGATCTCAATCGAGGTCGAGAGGCGGACGAGATCCACCGCTATTCGCTGACTCTTCTGGACGGCTGCCTGCAAAGGACTTCGTGTGCAGCAAGCGATCCCGTTATCCAAGAACAGTCTCGGCTCGCATAGATAAGGCAGTCGCTTGGCGCTTTCAAGGGCAGGGGTTTGGGAAGAGCAGTGAATGACACGTGCGAGACCAACCCTCGACTCTCTTGCAGTTACAGTACATACGTTGCCGCGTCGACACAAGATCCCTGCTTCGCCCAGTCCTCGCACACATAATCCTTGGCTTGTCTCTGATTAGTGCACCGTAACGGTCGCGCCAACAGAGCACTTGGGCGTGTTTTCCGCTGGGGACTTCGGAAAGTAATTTGGAATCAGCTTGATGGTTCAGCCGCTCCAAGTGGAGGGCATGGATCACAACGACAACGACCCAAGAGAGGAGGGTTTTACAGATCGGCGACTGTTGCAGGAGCTCGCCAGTCACAAGTCGCACACCAGGCACAAGTCAACGGCCTCAGGCCCCCCGAATTGTCCAGCAGACGAAGTGGAACATGAACTCGGCGTCGATCTTATGTATTCGATATACAAATTGTCGCCACTTTGCGCTTATCTCCTTACTATAGCTATACCCTCATTTCTGTGTGGCTAGGGCGACAATCTAACCTGGTCTCCCCTGGAAATGCTTGAGGTCGTCAGTCTCATAGTCATACACCTCCTTGCCTTCGAAGAAAGTCTTGCGCACGACGGTGGTGCTAATATCCTCGGCCGTGCTCAGGTCTCGATCGAGGATGATGAAGTTGGCTAGTTTCCCAGCGGTAATGCTCCCCTCTTTGCCATCTCTGTTGGTGGCTTTGGCGCCATCGAGGGTGATGATGCGAAGGATGTCTTCCTTTTCCATCTCCCAGCCCTTGCGGCCCTGGAGCAGTGCCTGCAGACCCGGGAAGATATTGGGCGTCTCGGGGGCAAAGACCCAGTCACTCCCAATGGTGAGCAAAGCACCGGCGTCCCTCAGCCCCGTAAACGGATATACCGACATAGGGTTATGCTCCGGCTGGTAGTCTGGGTCATGCCAAACGGCCGGGCTCATCTCCGCCGTGATGTTCAGCCTCTTGTACCTGTCGAAGTCGTCTGGGTGGACATCCATATTATGGGCGAGTTCATGCTTTGGGCCGTTGGGGCGACGCTTACGCATGTCCTCGAAGCAGTCCAGAGCGAAGCGGGCGGAGCCTTGCCCGCAGACATGCACCTTGCATGTGCGGCCCTCCTTGTCGAATCGCTCAATGGCGTCGGCGAAGATGGCCGGAGGCACCAGAATCTTCTTGTAATCGGGCTTGCCATCTTCTGCCAGAGGGCAGTGGGTAAGATGCGGTTCCCACGGGACCCCGTCCAGCCAGAACTTGACAAAGTTGGGATTGAAGTGCTTGGTTTCATAACGGTACGACTTGTTGATGCTGTTGATGAGGGTCTCAGGAATCTCCTGGCTGAACGCGGCGCCCCAGAAGACAACATGCGCGTCAAGGTTGATGGTCATCAAACCCATCTCATCGAGCTTTTTGGCTGCCTCGAGATACACCGCGTTCGCGGATGCCTCCTGGACCGCAGTGAAGCCGAACCGGTTGGCCATCTTAACGCCATAGGCCAGGGCCTCGACATGCGATTCGGGGGTGCCCTTGGGGATGGATGACCACATTCGTTTGGCAGCACCTTCAACCAGCTCTCCCGTGATTGTTCCATCCTCCCGCCGTACGTAGTATCCGTCCCATGGATCTTCAGGGTTCTCTTCGTATCCCGCCGCCTTGAGGGCCGCCGTGTTGGCGAAGATGTTGTGGGTGGTGTATTCTCGGATCACGACCGGCTGATCGCCAAAGGCGTCGTCGAGGAACTTGCGGTCAGGCTTCTTGTCTTTGAAGTTGCGCCAGTGATAGAAGTTGCCGATGAGCCAGTTGCCCACGGTCTCGAGGTGTTGGCACGACGAAGCATAATCTCGGAGCTTGCGAACTGTCTCGTCTGGTCCGGCTTCAAGGCCCAGCTTTGCTTCGAAGAGCTTTTCCTGCGAGGCAACCAGGAGATGGCAATGGGCGTCGTGCAGACCCGGCATCACAAACTGGCCTTTGAGATCGACCAACTGGGCGCCGGTGGAAGAAGCGAACTTGGTCAGTTCAGCCGTCGTGCCAACCTTGCCAAAGGTGCCATCCGGCTGGACAACAAAGCCCTCAGCGCGCGGAATGCTGGAGTCGACGGTGTAGACATTTCCATTCACATAAACAGTCGCCATGGTATTTGTCGGGGGAGTTCTTGACGTTCCTGAACCGCCCTCTCCTCTAGGTGGCGACTGGCCATGTTCATCTTATAGTTCCGACCTGGTCTTTGGTCCGCATCGGTCCTATTGTCACGAGTTACGGCTTACGACTTAAATCGACGGCTATCTTACTCTCTTATCGACCGGTCAGATATGTTTGCGGTCGGAAAGATAGAAAGATATGGTAGCCATCCCCCCAAGATGGATGCTTATCGTCACCCTGGCACAGACATCGAGTCTCTAGACTATGGAGACTAGGTCGACGACTGGAGAACCATGCACTCCATCCTTTCCAGGCAGCCAACGTCGAGTAGGAGTCGAGCGGTGGAGACCAAGGACTTTACCGCATTCGCTTTGCAGTTGGTTGCTGAGATGGTCGGAAATCTCCAATCAAGTCCCACACATGGCGCCCAATAGTGGCCGCTTGAGGAACGCACCTTGTTGTGTCCTGTCATGGGGTTACTTATCGATCCTGCTGATCCTGCTCCAGATTTCAAAGGAATTGTTGATGATAACGAAGCGTCGCTGTTGGACAGGAATCTATCCGAGCGAAGGTCAGAGTCGCGATATCGAACTCGCCCTCCCAGCCATGGCTGTCAGTGGTTGAATGGATGAAACTGGCAGGGCATCTGCTGGTGTATGCCAGGAGCGTTGAGAGTGAGTTATGCGAGTACAAGGCTTCCGGTGAGATGGATCTATATCACAACCCATTATTGTTATAAATGAACCCACGTCCCTTTCCCCCCCTGACGCTTCCAGAACCAGGCCGACCCGCTCTTGCAAGCTTTTACGTTTTCTTCCTCTTCGTCTGCCTCTGCCTCTTCCTCTTCTTTTTCTTCTGCCTCCTTCGCGACCCCTCTGAACTACTCACCATGGCGCAACATCACTTGCACACCGACGTGATCCCCGGTACCGTGCACTTGGTCGATCTGGCCGGTAACCTCCGGGTCAAGCATCAAGAGGGCGGCGACAAGGAGATTGTCCTGTTGCCCCAACCCACCTCCGAATATGATGACCCTCTCAACTGGTCTCGAAGGCGCAAGCTGGTCTCCGCGACACTCTGCCTGGTGGCCGTCTTCTCGGCCGATATCATGACCACGCTCCTCTCGGCCGCCCTCCTCAACATCGAGACCGACACCGGCATTCCCCTCGCCACGCTCAACCAGGGCGTGGGCGTGCAATACCTCATGTTCGGCTGGAGCAACTTGTTCTGGCAGCCTCTCGGCCTGAACATCGGCCGGCGCCCTACCCTCCTGATTGGGGCTTTGGGGATGCTCGCCTGCTCGGTGTGGACATCGTACGTGACCTCCTCGGGCGAATGGTACGCCAACCGGTTCCTGATCGGCGTCTTCTACGGGCCGATCGAGACTCTGATCGAGGTCTGCATCTCCGACGTCTTCTTCGCCCACGACAGAGGGTTCTGGGTGGGCATGTACTGCTGGATGCTGTTTGGGATTCCCTTTCTCGGTGCCGTGCCGGCCGGGTTTGTGGCAGAAAATCTCGGCTGGCAATGGATCCAGTTCATCGCGTCCATCATCTCGGCGGGATGTATTCTGGCCATGTTTTTCCTGTTGGAGGAGACCATGTTCTACCGCCCGCCTGTGCAGGAGGAAGCCATGGACGTCGACCAGGATGCCAGCTCGACCGACGACCAGACCGGATCCACCACCCCTATCCCCGCGAGCGGCGGTGATGTTGTTGACGAGAAGCGTGGCGGAGCCGCGGTGAAATCCCCCATGCGGGCCGAACTGGGCGAAATAGGCAGCCACCGGAAGTCGTTCCTGGAGAAACTCAAGTTCTGGGGCGCCCGTCGGCCCGGCCAACCGAATAACTTCGTCCGCTCGGTCTGGATGCCGTTCGCGCTCCTGCAATTCCCCGTGGTCGCCTTCTCGGGACTGCTCGTGGGATCGATCTTGTCATGGTTTAACGTGACCAACGGGACCATCGCGCTGGTGTTGGCCGCGCCGCCATATAATTTCTCGACGGAGATGATCGGTGTCATGTTCATCGCCCCCTTCATCGGATGCACCATCGGCTGCCTGTTCGCGGGCGTGTCGGCGAACCGCTTCGCCGTGTGGATGGCGCGCAAACGAGGCGGCATCTTCGAACCGGAATATCGCCTCTGGATGGCGGCGGTGCCCGTGATCCTCCATCCCGCCGGGTGTATCTTGTTCGGCGTCGGCGCACACCACGGCGTGCACTGGGTGGGGCTGGCGTTCGGGTTGGCGTTCATTGTGGGCACGTTCCCCATCGGCAGTGCCATTGCCATCAACTACATCATCGATTCGTACAAGGAGGTTTCCGGCGACGGGTTGGTCACGATGATCTGTATCCGAAACTCGATGGGATTCGGGTTCAGCTATGCCGTGACACCGTGGATCCAGGCCTCGGGCGTCCAGAACACGTATATCGCCATTGGCTTTATCGGCATGTTCTTCTGGGCCTTGTGTTTCTTGTTCATCGCCATCGGGAAGAAGACAAGGAAGAACACGGCAAAGAACTTCTGGGCAATGGTGGAGAAACACGGGTTGACTGCTCATTAGAATCTGAGTTGGAGTGGAGAGGAAGATGGACGACCGGGAGGTGTCCAGGGTTGGCAATGAGGTTGGACGACGGGTATGTTTGTTTTGTTGGGGTGACCGGAACGGACTGGATGAACCTGGACCTGGACCTGGACATGCCGGCTCTCGCAACGCACAGGGATTCAGGTACTGGAGATGGCAGGCGACGATGATAAGCAAGTCAACAGTCACAAGTCAGCCAGTTCAAGGGTCCTTATCGCGTGTCACGACTCACCTTTGCACACATCGACCTTTTTCCTCAGGTATACTTGAGCAAGATGATAGAACAAGCTAGAACAGAACAGACCAGTCTCCCAGCGCTATAATAACCAGAACTATATGGAGACATGGAAACAAGATTGATCCTCACCAGTTGGTATCTTCCTTGGTTTTGGAGGCTCATCCGGTATCGCCTTTTCAGGAGGACAGCGCTATGCTCATGTCTGCTTGATCATGTTCTCGACGCCCAATGCCCATCCACGCTTGCATACACTCCAGCCGCATGATGGTTGATGATGGCCATGGTGAAAGGTAGGAGAATTAGTTTGATCATCGTGCCGGAGAAGATACTGTAGATACCGAGATACATACCTGGTAGGCAGCTGCTGACTAACCAACCCAGCCTTGTGTCTTTTCTTATATGTCGTCCTTTCGGTCATCGACGGTCATAAACTTCGGTCTTCGGCTTTAGCTGTAGCTATAGCTATAGCTTCAATCTTGCCTTGCCTTTTGTGGTACCAATTCTCGATACGCGCGTAACTTACTATTCAAGGCTGAGGATTGACGGCACCCCGGACCTTTCGGATCTCTGGTGTCATGGACAAAATATGATCTACTGATCCCACCGACCGAGCGACTACTCATACTCATCTATCTATCTGTCTATACTAGTAGTATTGCGTCACATGCAGTGCTTGGTATATACGTAGTATAGTATAGCATATACCCCTTTTAATGCTTGATCACACGACCAGAATAGATGGTTTGTTTGTTGATCTCAGCCCCACTATCACACCATGTGTAGCCGACGATTTCCCACTCTTTCCCGCGCAACAACGTCGATATATACGTCCGGACTACTTATTTTATACGTCCTATTTATTGACTGTGTGATATTTACTGTGTGATACTATCTGACTGATGATTTACCTACTGTTTGTGTTAGGTATACGTAGGTAGTGTCTTCCTACCTCCCCAGCCGGGCACCCTACTACTAGGGCCAGATCGATATATCGGGCGTTCGTTCTATATAATCCGATTAATCACCAACTTATCTTCACAGAGCACATCGCCTTCTTCCTCCGTTTCGTCATTGACGCCGCCTTGACTTTCGGACGGTGACCAAAGTTGACACCCGTCGTCCCCCCTCACTTGGGTACATATTCAAATTCAAAGCAAAAACCAAGAGAGACCAGACAAACAACAAACCACCAAAAGTCTCTCACTCAACCCAACCTGAAACAAACCATGGAGACCATCACCGCGATCGCTACGTCCCTCTCCACCTCCATCACCGCTCTATTCCAACGCATCAACACCAATCGCTTCTCATACCTGATCTACCCGGCCGCCCTAGCCGGCGCTGTGGGATCGTTCTTCCTCGCCCGCGCCGCGCGCGCCGACTACAAAACCTATCTCAGCTACGGACCCGGCGGTCCACCATATAATGTTCTGGGCTGGTTCGTGACCAGCACGGTGGTCCGGGCCATGACGATCGACGGGTTCGACCTGCGGAAATGCGACAAGGATCTCGACCGCAGGACCTGGTTGGGCCCGGACTGGGAGAAAGGAGCGGAGAAGCATGTCCGGACGGGCGGGAGGCCTAAGATCGGACCGCATCCCGCGCCGCAGAGACAGCTTGATCAGTTGCCTGGGAGGGAGGTTCAGGAGGTGAGTGGCAGCTTTGGCTTTAGCTTGAATTCGGTTTTTTGCGTCTCGTTTTCGAAAGTTCTTGTCTAGTTCTGTCTTGTCTTGACTTGAAGAAGAAGAAGAGAAGAAGAGAAGAAAGAGGAGGAGGATGGTTGTCCCCATGTAATCCTCTCCGTAGGTTACGACTATCATTTGGCCCCATACAATGGAGCAGGGGATGTTGAGAGAGTGGTCGCGCAAACCTCAAGCCTCAAACAAGAAACAAGCCTCAAGCCCCAAAAAAGAAGCCTCGAGAAAGCTGTCATATCATAACCATCATATTGAGAGGTCTGCGGGAAAGTGAACCGAATTCGACTAACTAACCTTCTTTGTTATCAGAAACTCCTAGCCTCATTCACCTCCATCGTCGCCCACAACCCAACCCTAGTACAATTCAAACCCTCCATCTACGAACGTCGCCACGAGGCCATCTTCATCGCAGACACCTGTCCCGTCACCACCAAAGACGTCTTGGGCTACCCCTTGCCCGCCGAGATCTCGCATATCCACGCCACCACGGATTATTCGGTCCATGTCGTCCTGTCGCCCCGGGATGCCGCGACAGTCATCCGCGCGGGTTGGGGCCAGTTGCATGGTCTGGCCGGGCTCAGTGTGGCGGGGATTACGGTGCTGCCGAAATCCTATGTTCTGCTGTACGCACCGAGGAACGAAGACGAGGTGCACGTCGTCATGGAGATCGTTCGCGCGTCGATCGGGTATATGACCCAGACGGAGATGGAGGGGGTCAAACCTGCTTAGGAGGACTTTTTGACACTTGGGAGATTTGAGTTGTGAGAGATATATCGTGGAGCTGGGACGAGAGAGAGAGGGAGAGGAAGGGGGAAATTGAGAGGGAGAGGGAGAGCAAGATCGAGATAGAACAAGAGTGTGGCAGGTTTGCCTGGGGTTGAGCGGGGAGAAGACAGGTGGAAGAGAATGTACGAATAGCTTCAATGTTTGTGGCTTGCCAAAGTAATGAAGGATCTGAAGACCGGGGAGTATTTGAGATGGTTTCGACTCTCTTGGGGTTGGTGGAAATGTTGGATAATACGCATGGACGGGTTCGAGGTATGGACAAGTGTCGAGGCTGTGCGAAAAGGGGCTGGAATCCTTTTATCATCGAATCATGAAACGAAACAAAACAACTCATCTCATCTCAAAGAAATGCCTGGGCCGTCTGAGACCCTCGATTGATTGACTGGGTGCGCGTTGCATCTCTCGTGTCCCTTGCTTCTCTAGCCTTTCGTCCATTGCCGTCGTTTCATTGTCGCGTGGTCATGGTGTGGTTGTATTGTGCTGTGGTCGTGCTATCTTGCTGATGGACCATCACTTCTGAACTGATCGCTGACGCTGACGCTTACCTCTTGCATATTGTCGCTTACCAAGAATCAAGACACCAATGGCGGTTTTGAGGTATGTAGTAGATGAAGGGATGGCACTGCTGTGCTCTGTTCGAGTAGCAAGGAGACAGGAAAATGTGCGGGTCGGATATTCATCAATCAACAATCCTGTTCGAGAGATTTGAAATGTCTCCGGATTTGATGACCCCCTGATGGCGGCATCCGCTTGACACGTAGAAACATTTCTCGATACCCCGAAAGCGCACGTCAGGTTCCAGTCATGGCTCATATCTCGACGTTTGGGCCGTCCTCGTCGTCCTGATCTTCATCGTCATCTGCAAACCGCAAGTTGTAGACCAGATCCATTCTGTCAGTTACCATCTCCCCGGCTTTTGTGGCAACCATGGTGTTGATTTGTTCTGCCGCCATCCGAAGAAGTTCATTCGACGTGGTGCGAAACTCGACCGCTGGGACCTTCAATCCAATCTGCTTCGCAATTTGATCGTCTTGTGCCATCTGCATGAAGATGTATCCCACGACGAAGGGTAGTTGGCTTTCCTTTTCCAGGTAGCCCGCTCCATAGAGTTGCCGCATACGATCCTCGGTGGCCTCCTTGACACTTCTCAACAACCGCCAGCAGTTCCGAACATGAAGTAGTCGAACGAGAACTCAAACGTTTCCGTTTGCAGCGAGATCCGAAGACTTTGCAGTAGCTGTGGGATGGTGAGCTGGTGTTTGGTGTTCCATTTGTTTTTGAGCTGCGACTTCTGGCCAGGTTTGGTCTGTCGTTCCAGTGTCACCTTAACTCTCTCCCCATCCGAGTCCTCTTCGTCGTCGTCGACTTCAAGCCAGTTGCTCTTGTCTAAGATCTTCTCGATATCATTTGGCGTCATATCTGTGCGCTCGGCTCCATGACTATATCGGGGCATGAACATGCGCGAGACGGGTGCTTGCTCCAACAAAGTGCGTGGTCCTGCTGGTGAGGCTGCCGGACCAGCTTGGTTCTTGCGGCGATTAGGGGCAAAGTTGGTCGCCGAATATCCCATGGCCAGACAAAAGCGTCGGAAATACTGGTCTGAAGAAGTCGGGCGGTCGCCAGCGAACATGTGTTCAGTGTCTTGAATGCCATACAAGAGCTCCATGTCTTTCCAGGCCTTGTCAAGCATCTTCTCTTGCCATACGGCATTGTACAAGTGTGCGCTGAACAGCACAGAACCCCAGGCATTGCAGAAGACGATTCCCGCTTGGTAGAAAGTCGCTTTGACGTCACAGACAGCAAGCCCACATTTGATGGGATGGTTCTTCAACAGACGATTATCTTCAATGACAATTTCTGGTGGAAATCCTACCCGTCTGCGGATCCCTTGAAGGTCATCAGCATAGCTTGCTCGGATGGTATTTGCCAACTGTCTCACCACATGGTCGTTGGTTGCAGGCCAGTTCTCGATCTTCAGATTCTTGTGGAACTTGAAATTCTCGTTGATGGAGGCTTCACTAGCGGCGGCAGCCCTACAGAGGTTCATAAACCCGCGGTCGACGTCGTCGCGTAGGATATGATGGATATCGAGGAAGATCTGGGCGGCAAAAATCACGGCTAGAGTAAGCTTGCCGGTTTTGAATGCTTGACATAGCCCTCGAGTGAGCTCATCGTCAGTCGCTGACCGCCGGGGGCTGAATGAGAGCAAGCTGAAGTCTGGAAGGATCTCGCAAAGAATGATCTTGTCTTCTTTAACCTTTTCGCAATTCGACATCTTGGAACGATCAGCTTGAGAATTTGGATCCCGTACGTTCCTGGCTTGTACACAGGGACTGAGCCGGGTTGGTGCACATCCAAATAGCTGTTGAGGATGAGATGTGTCGGCCAGTAGAATGTGGAGGAGAAGTCATACAGGGCGAAATTCAGTTCGTCTTCTGGCTGTTCTTTGTAAGGGGCTCCATAGCCTTGACCGAGGGAATGCGCTTTGTAGTAGAGCTCGAGCATTCCTTGCGTCCCGCCATAAGATGCAAATATCTGCTGTTGTTCTTCTTCCAAACATCGTGCCAACTCCAAAGCCGTATTGGTAGTGATTGATGCACTAACAATGTCGAACTGGCCTTCTAGATAACCAATCCATGTCTCTTTAAGGACAGTTCTGATAGAATCAAAGTCGGTCAAAAGACAGGTGAATGCAACGAAAGCTTCCTCAATATCCATGATGATTTCCGCCTTGTATTGGGGTTCGGGTTGATCAGGAGCGGGCGCAGTAGTCTGACCAGGACCCTTCGCCGTGTCCTCAGAGTCTCAAGGTCATCTTCCACCGTAAGACTGGTAAACAGATTGCCCAGGGTGCCTTCAGACCCACTCGCAGCCGTGCCAGGACCTTGAGATTCAGAGCTCTTGTCCTTCACATCTGCAGACATACGGGGCTTGAGAGCTTCTCTTACACCTTCGAGTACCCCAACAAAGAAAGAGTGACGCTGATCTGAAAGACGTTCGTCCTCGCCTCGAGCGGTTTGTCCGTCTTTCTGACTGCTCACAGCAGAGCCCACACGTTTGCGCAGAGCTATGGCTCGGTCGAGCATTCGAACGAATCCATTAGGGACTTTGACAGGGGGCTTGCTGAAGGCACTGATATATTGAGCCATTGGAAGGAATTCTTTGACAGGAATAGTGTAGGTTTGAGCTTTGGGCGTTGGAAGCTGTGGAGAGGGACTGTTGGCTTTGGCAGCTTGTTTGCGAGCATCCTAGCCCTGCCCTTCAGCTTGGGGGGTTTCTGAGCGGGTTCGCCAGTGGTCACGAGGTCTGTAGCAAAGCCACATCGTTTGGCAGTGGTTGCGAGCCATGATGCGACACGGTCAGTGTCTGATTTGTATTGCAAGTAGCTACTTGCTAAATATTGGGGGAACATGATTGCAGAGGAATAGGTAGGGAAAGATGGGAAAGGTGCTGCAGAGCTCAGAGGTAGATACGAATAAGTGTTTTGAAGGTCAGCGGTTCAGTTCTTGAAAAGGTGGAAAGGAATTTCCAGCAGATTTGTGTGATGATGCCAAGTTTGCTTCTCACCAACCTCGTGGCCAGGAGGGGTGATTCTTTGCCAGGCAGTTCTGAGTGAAGAAACTACGAGTGGCAGGGCAACCAACAAACCGGTCAGGATGTACTGGTAGACCGGGTGGCACTCGGTAGACTGCAGCTGTGCTGATTGCAATCAAGGCCGCAGCAAGTGCGACCGCCAGACAAAGCTTGCAACGATTCAGTTCAAGCTTGTGGTGCGTTGCATACAAGTGAAGATAAAGATCAAGATAAAGGTTGAAAAATGATATAGCTGCAGTTGCTGAAAGAAGTCTAGCGCCAACGCGCCAACGCGCCATCACGTGCATTCGACAAATCGTGAATTCGCAAACATCAACAAAGAACCTGCAGATACTTCAACTTTGATACCATTCAACTTTCATACTCTGGCATGCAGATGGTTCTCCTGTCGCTCATCAGTTCGACGTTGACACCTTCAACCAATCAGCCCTGGTGGAAAGTGTATGATTCCGAGTGCCCATGCTTTTCCCTGCCTTCCCCTGCCGGTAGGCATCAAACATCGGCCACAAACAGAAGCTTGCTTTACATCAAAGCCTAAATCGTTAGGGAGGCAGGAAAGGCAAAGTCGGTAAGGTAATATCAATGAGAACTGGGAGCGGTGAGATCCTATATTTACGATGAGAATTCAACCCCGTCATCTCACACCAAAGCAGGATCATAAGGATGCTGTGCCCCTCCTTATTCTCAGGCGGCCAGGCTTAACAACTGTCTCTAACTGGGGATTTGCACCCAAACACGGCACTCCATGTACTCTGTACACTGTGCTGCTCAAGGTTATATTGCACAGGCTGCATTGCTTTCCATGGAGAGCCGCAGTCCTCTCAGGAAACAAGTCCAATACTTACAGTAAGGTATATTTAGACTACCGCGGGGCCAAACATATCGGTAATGGGAGCGGGCCAGCCCTCCCGTGGGCAGGCATCCCCTTTGCTCGACGGCTATCTAACTTTTATACCTTCAAGCCTTGTTGACCTCAATTCAATCAGCTTCAGCGACCCTGATGGCCTCAGAACAGCTCGGTCATATCTGGAGCACTACCCCTTAACAGCTATTTCTAGCCTGGCCTTGGGTATTTCTGACACGACGCTGGAGTTGGACGGCAAACACGGGTTCTCCGTGACAGCGATGCTCGCCTCGGTCATTATTCTTGTGACGAATGTTACTCAAGATTCGGAGTTTAACTGGTTGGTTGGGGCGCTGTCTATCAAGATCCATGTCCTGGCTGTCCTTGCTGCCTATTTTATCCGATGAAGACATCTACGGCGTTTATGAGCAATATGCATATCTAGGGGCATATCTAGTTGGCGGGCCATAGAACTGGGAATTCCACACCTGCTAGATGACGGTTCCGGAATATGTCCGGTGGCCAACCCGCTGGATTTGTGCTTTGCCATCGAGGTGCAGGTCGAGGTCTCCCGATATCCGGTACCGACTACATGGCCCGGTATGGTGTAGTCCATCCTGTGCAACCTGATATCATGTCGACCGCCGTTGTCCCTTTGGATGTCTTTCAAAGTTGGTCGGTGGACATGAGGGAACCTCCTAGATTGTATTAATTGGCTAGTTTGAAGGGCTGTATTCCTGCAACGCCGATCAATCTCGACTTCATGAAGGAAGGCGTCAATGAAGCACGAAGATAAGGAGTTGACCCTGACCAAAGACTCATGGCTTCCTCACGTCGGGGATCCTGCGAGCTTCGACGTTTTGTTTTTGAACCCCAGTCAGAACCAACCATCAGGGAAGACTGGTTTCTTATCTGCTTGCGTCACGCGATCTGGTAATTGAGAAATATACCTCGCCAATCCGACCCTGCAGGTCGTCCCTCCTAGGGCCAATCAACTGATTTGTAGTGTCATTTTTCCACACCTTGGTCGTGTATTAGATCTCCCTTACTGGTCAATATTGAAGGCTGGAGAAAGAAAGACTGCCTCACAATTCGGATCCAGTGTCTGTTGGCCACAGGGTTGCATTCTTTCTGCAAAAAACCACGCATCACAGCTACGTTGCGATATCCTGATGCCTGTGCTAGTAGCGGAGAAGAAGATGCGAGAGAGATAGGATGCCGCGGAAAGCCGGACTTCAAACTCCAAGCCTTTGGATAAAGAAAATGACTAATGGAATAAGCTTCCGGGGCCGCTTCTTGGACAAAGCTTAACCATGCTTAACAGAGTCTCCGCAGAACAGGGCACAGAGCAGGGCTCGCCACTGCACGGGTCAACACCCTCCGAGTTGTACATTTTCCCCCAGCTCAATCCTTCGCTACATCTGTATGGTCCATCATGGGTCGGCCAGAAGTTCCCAGGCTGGGATCAGAAGACAGTTCAACTGGGCCACCGTTACATCGATCATCTTTTATCGTCCCACCATCCTGTGCATCCCGTATCGTGTGTAATGATGCAGTGTGCCAGGATGTCGTTGTATGTTCGTCCCCGTCTGGACTTTAAAGGTTGGTCCGTCGTCCCTGTGCCTGTGCCCTATCTACTCGTCTCACTCGCATCCTGTTCAGTCGGAAGGCAGCCATCTCTACTGACTGCATGCAGGCGTGTGACCTTGAAGAGTCTCCCCAACCATGTCTCTAGCAGATGCCATCGATGGCGGCAACGCCCCCAATCACAACCGACCCGAGACCTTCATTAGTCCTATGCACCGCAAGCTGTATGACTCTGGGGTGACCTTTGAAGAGTATTTACATTATGCGAAACGCACAAGAGCGGAGGAAGAGGTGGAGCAACAGATCCCTCAAACAGGACTTCTGCAGCGGGTCTTTCGCAGGCATTCGGCAGCTGTCGTGACCACAGGGACAACGCCACATAATGGTGCCAGCTCGGAACAAAGTCCTGATATAACCGATAAAACCGCAGATGGCAAAGACAACGGTGAAGGGGCAGGCCACAAACGCCGCAGAAGTGTTTTGTCTGGGCATGGCTTGATCACGGAAGAGGAATGGCGAAATGCTTCTCGTGCCTTGAGGACCGCAAGCTGGGGTGCTGGCTTCTATCTCATCACGACCGACATCCTCGGGCCCTATGGCGTTGGCTTTGCGCTAGGTACGCTGGGCTGGGGTCCCGGTGTCACTCTCTACACCGTTTTCGCTTTCATGGCTGGGTACTCTGGGTATCTGATTTGGCAGGTGTACCTGGGTCTTGACTCGTACGAGTTCCCTCTCCGGAACTATGGTGACCTCGCCTATCGAACAATGGGCAATGGGGCCCGCTACGTGGTCAACATCCTCCAGTCCATCCAGCTGCTCCTCATTACCGGCCAGGTCATCATCCAGAACGGACAAGGCATTTCTCAAACGTCCAAGTTCAGGCTCTGCTATGTCGTTTGTGTCGTCTTGTTCGTGGTTGCCGGGTTTTTCATGGGCCAGGTGCGTACGTTGCGCAATATCGGCGTCTTCTCCATGATCGCCGTGGGCATCAATCTGCTAGTGATCTTCATCTCCATGGGAGTGATGGCGCATTCGCCCCCCAACTACGAGATCAGCGTGCTCGGCTCTGCAGGCTCAGCCGTCAACCCAGCCACCATCACTCCGGATGCTCAAGGCAACTATCCTCCCATCATTCACTATGGCGGGCTCCCCGAGTCAGGCAACTTTGTCGGAGCCATCAATGGCCTGATGTCCGGCGTCTTTGCGTATGGCGGCGCCCAGCTTTTCGTCGAAATCATGGCCGAGATGCGGCGGCCCTGGGACTTCATCAAATCGATGTGGATTGCTCAATTCTTCATCTGGGCTGTCTACCTCATCTATGGGTGCTATGTGTACCATTACCAGGGCCAGTACGCCTACACCATCTCGTACATGGGGTTGAGTGTCTACGGCTTCCAAGCCGCCTGTGACATGATGGTGGTCATTTCCGGGCTGATCGCCGCCGGTCTGTACGGCAATATTGGCATCAAGGTGCTGTACAACCAGGTCTTTCAGGAAATGTTCAATGCGCCGTCTCTCACCTCGAAGAGCGGCAAGTACATATTCGCGGCCATCGTCCCCATTTACTGGAGTGTGGCTTTTGTCATTGCCGCGGCCATCCCGGACTACTTCGGATTTGTTTCGGTCATTGCTGCCTTTTGCATCGTGCAGTTCAGCTATTCGTTCCCGCCCATCATACATTTGGCGTACACTATGCAGAAGAACTCGATGGGCGAAGGCGATGGCTTCAACCCGGCAACCGGCCAGACTATTCGAAGTCGACACGGTCTCTCGCGACTAGTGAAAGGATTCTTTGCCGATCGTTGGTACATCAATGTCTGGCACGTCATCCATGCTGGTGGTGCGCTGGCGACGGCGGGACTGGGTGCTTATGCTGCTGTCGAAGGCATGATCGACGCTTTCAAAAACCCGCAGGTCAATTCCTTTACCTGTACCAGTCCCCTCAATCTGAGTCCGGGCTCAGGGTCTTGAGGTCTAGCAGGGGCCTAGGTCGTCGTCATGACCTCGAGATTATGTCGTCCAGTGGTCGGTTTGTGGTCGTCGTTGCGGCTGGGAAGAATTTCATACGTCAACTGAACTGTCTCTTAGCCGTATTCTCTGGGATTGCACCATTAATCAAGACAGCTGTACCGCTTTATGGGTGGGACATAGGTGCTTCCCTTTAACCAGGAGCTGGTATTCTTCAGTCATGCCTGGTTTGGCTCCATATATCTGGCGGTAATGTATAAGACGTGCTTATAACGAATGATGCCGGTCATGCCAGGGAGCAAGGCTGCTGATACTACGCACTGGATAGCGGCAAGCACACCCAATGCTTGAGTGAACATCGATCTCCGAGGATATATCCCAACGAATCTGCCAGGAATATGTACTCCCGTCCTACAGGGCTATCCATTCTCCCCAGCCAAATATCGGCTTTCAAACCAGGATACCGCTAGAGAAATGCATGAAAACTTCGCAGTACATACTACTCGGGGACCTTGGACAATTTAGGTTTCACAGGATATCCCTGTAAAGCATATCCTAGGAGCTATGACTACCTATTCAGATACTATCTTGTACCTGGCACCTAGTGGCAACGCCCCCAGCCCGACTAGACCAGAAAAGAAGACGCCAGGGGCAGGAAACCACAAGGAATGGGTTTCATATCGACCCTCCCAGCACCGGCGCTCCCAAAATGACGGATTGGGATGGAATGTTGACGATGAGGGCTGCAGTGCAGTCGCTTTGCAGTGTCACTAATTCCTGTTCATTGAGGCAACGAAGACGCACAGATCTGTTCCTCTCCGGCTGGCACCTCGCGTGGCTGTTTACCGATGGCAACCCCTGATTCTCGAACAAATCACGCAGCGGAAATCAGCAAAGCAGTTACAGGAGACTCCAGGCACGCCGATACAAGCGTGACACCCGTGTAGCGAGATGACGGTGCGCTAAAAGGGGCGACCCAGTTTCCCCCAGATACAAGACTCGCTGCACCTCGAGCGTTGACGGCACTCCCGAAAGTGTATCAGCGCATGGCGCCAGGTGATTTTGCTGAAGGCGCTGTCAAGTAAGGGACGCACAGACGCGCTGAAACCTGGAGGTCGCCCTTCCCAGATGTCGGGTTTCCCCCCAGATGTCCACTCCTGTGGTTACTCGATCTTTACTCTCGACAGTATAGAGCTGCTGCCTCATCGACGAGCCGTGTTTGTTTGCTCGTGGAGGCTTAGACAAGAGTCGCTTGAATTGTTGGTTCGTCGATTTGCACCACATTCCAGCATGAAGCTTGAGGTGTCTGTCGACGGGCCGGAACAGCCAGCATCTTGAACTTTTGTCAGGAATGTGGCTCGGCAAATCATCATTGGGTGCCAGATATCTCTAGGTCTACTCGCTTCGCCCGTTTTGACGGCCTGTCAACTTTCACTAAACATCAAATAATTGGCCAACGCTATGACTTGTCTGTGCGATCAATGGGCATGATTGGTTCGTGAGGCTTCAGGCGTGAGGCCGTGGATGCCAGGCAAAGCAGCTCTCATGGTCCTTGCGGTCTTTACCATCAAGGGTAAATTGCATTCCCGATGGTTAAAGCAAGGGGAAATGGGACCGTGACAAGGCCGTTGGTGAAGTTTATCTTCTCACGGATCCCCCGTCGTCCCGCAGGATATGTGGTCGGCCGCTGCTGGACTTGGTATGGGATATCCTGAGAAGAGGGTTCGACGAAGGTGGTGAACATCGCATTCGCATCGACAACAATTCAATATCGCACAAAAATGGTCATGGGACTGTGACACCCACCGCAGCCCGCAGCCAACAGACCACTTCGACACTTGTTCTGCTCAGCAGATCAGATCGAACCGCGCTCCAAACAGTAACGGATACGCTGCCCATAATGGACCAGGCAATCCGACTCCTCGACGAGCAGAACAATCGACCCGGCTTGACGACCGATGCCGGGTTTGACGTTGACGTGGACGAGGAAGATGTTCTCAAAGTGCCCGTTGTCCGGCGGTCGAGATGGCGAACAGCTTGCGCCAGCTCGATCAATTTCCTCCGACACCTGCTCCCCAGCTATCTCCACGCTCTCGACCACACGGCGCCACGAAAACTGCATCCCACGGCCTACATCGACGCGCTGCGCGGCTACGCGGCCGTCGCCGTCTTCGTGTACCACGCGTTCGGACTTCCCGACATCTGGTTTCTCCAACTACCCATCATCCGAGTCTTGTTCGACGGCGGGTCCGGGATGGTGGCCATATTCTTCGTCATCTCCGGCTACGTGCTGAGCTACCGGATGCTCAAGATGATCCGCAACCGAGAGGCGACGCGACTACACGGCTGTCTCGCCTCATCGACGTTCCGGCGCTTCATCCGCCTCTACGGGTCGACGGGGATCGCCACGTTCATCGCGGCCCTCATGGTTTCGTTGCGCTGGTACATCCCGTACGGAATGAATCCGCAGGACACGTTCCTCGAGCAGATGTGGGACTGGTTCCAGGATTTTGTGGCGTCCAGCGATCCTTTCGCCGACATCGAGGGCTGGGTGCACGACGGGGTGTTCCGGACGCGATATCTGGACCAGATGTGGACGATTCCGATCGAATACCGCGGCAGCATTGTGCTGTTTGTCTTCTGCACGGCGTCGAGCAAACTATCCACGGCGGCGAGGTGGACGTTTCTCTGGATCGTCGTCGTGCTGTCCTACTACTGGCGCGCCGTCTACGTCGCCGAGTTTCTGTTTGGCATGTTCATCGCCGACCTGTCGCTCAGCCGCCATCCGGAACGATGGAGCGCCCCTCTGCCTCCGCGACTACCTGTGAGCGAGAGCGAGGGCGAGAACGAGGGTGGAAGCAGAAGCATAAGTGGCCCAGTAACCCGCACGTCGGTTCAAAGTCCAAGTCTGGGTCTCGACGAAAAGCCACGCCTCCCGTCGCGCCGGCGCTGGCTTACCCGCGAGAGAGTCCTCGCCGCGCTGGCCAGCTTCGCCTCGCATTTCGGCTACGTGGCGCTGCTGCTGCTCGGGCTCGTGCTCCTGGGCCAGCCTGACCAGCAACATTCGCCGGACCTGGGCGCTCTCACAGGCCAATTCCCCTGGCCCATCATCGCGTGGTGGATCCCGCCTTGGTACGGCGACGCCGCGTACACGTTCTGGATCAGCATCGGCGCCTTTTTCGTCGTCTTGGCCATCGACTCGTGTCCGATGCTGCAGCGGCCGTTTGAGTGGCGCTTCTCCCAGTACCTGGGCGATCTGTCGTTCGGCATCTATGCCATGCACTGGCCTATTGTCTATGGCTTCTACCGGACCGTTGTCGAGCCCTGGAGGGCCACGCATCTGGGCGAATCGCATCTCGCCCGTCTCCCGGGCGCCTTGCTTACTGCTGTGATCGTCCTTTGGGCTGCGGACTATTTCACCCGCTTGGATAAACTGGTGGTCCGGTCGGCGCGGTGGGTTGAGAAGAAGACTTTCATCAAATGGGAATGAACAGCATTGGACAGTCTTTGCGCATTTCAGCGTGCATCAGCGGCGTTTGGATCTTGGGAGTCACCATGCATATCTTCTATGGAGAGGGGGAGTTGCATAGAGCATCAGACAACAAAAGACGACTTGGATGATAGCATTGGAGTTCTGGGTCCTTACTTATACATGTGGTGATTGTATCAAATAACTGGGAGTGGTTCCAGTGGCCCTGATATGATCAGTGAGATGTCTGGAGACATGAACCGGGGCTGAAATGCTTCCATGATCATTGAAATAGTCGGCCTTGGTTGAATACGTTCTGCGAATATTGCGACTGCAGACGGCTCTGAGGTGTGAGGTGTGAAAAAGCATGGTCTACGGACACAATAAGAGCTATTCACTATTGAAGCAGAAGACATGGCCGTTGCGTACTTTCAACAAGTAGCTCCCGTGAATGGATATCATGCTATGAACGAACCATCGAATACTGTGCCGCTAAGACACTGTCTCACTGTTTGTCCATCAAGTTCCCTAACTGCTGAGGCACGTGGCTGAGAAACCAGGGACAAGACTGCCAGTGGCAAGACTCAGTCTGAGACTGTTGGGGCTGCAAGCAGAGTTTGTCGATTACGGTGGAAGTAAATGTTGTTGACATGCGATCCTCAAGACTTCACAACAAGTATTTTGCTGCACTTCGATACCTGCTGTTGCTGTTGCTGTTCAGATGGGTTGACAGACTGCGAATGCTGTCCGGGAGATTTGGCAGGACAGGAACTGAAGTGTCGAACTTGAAGACTTGAAGACGAGAACACGCATTACATAATCCAGGGGTAATTCCCAGACTTTACCGGATCCGGCGATATGTTGTGGAGAGGGAGCACGCCTTATCCCAACATCACTCCAAACACTGATTTTGAGATACATGTGTTGGACTCTTGATAGCATGGCTAGAGAAAGGGGTAGGTCATTGGAGCATTGGAGTCTCTAGACGATCCTATGCGTATCAAAGGTACAGTCGATTCGGGGAGGACGAGGTGTGGCAGCACCCGCAAGGCCGCAGCGGTCATGGCTACAACCGCATGAAAATGCAGCACAAGGAATCTGTGACTTTATAATACTGGTGATCTGAGGAGATGCCCTGAGACATCCGCAAGTGAGTGAACAAGATGAGTGATCAGAGAAGGTCGATCTACAGTCAGAGTCGAACCGGTGTTAGACCGTTGGTGTATCACCACGTGAGCACCAGTACACAGAAGCAAAGAGCAATAACGTGTAAACAGCGATTGTGGGCACTGAGAATTGAACCGTCGACCCGGTTGAGAAATATACACTGGATGACGATTGGGACAGTGTCAGTCAGTCCGGGGTTGGAAGTGAGTTACTGTGGGAGAAAAAATGAAATAATCAAGCCCAAAAAAGAATCGAGCAGAGTCAGGATCGAACGCTGTACTTGGCTGAAACTGAAAAGCCGACCCACTGCGCCATCACCCCCTGATTTCCTCTCCTCCAGCAACAAAAAACTTTTTCCTCGAAGCGGCGGACCGGTTCGAGGGAAGTGAAAATCCACGGTGTGTCGGGATTTTTTTCCGGGGTTGCGACTGGAAGAGAAACTTTTCCTGGTAGCACAAGACGAGAATGTGGTACTAGGGAAGTCAAAGCCCGAGGCTTTTTTCCGAGGCGTACGTCAGTCGAACCGAAGGGACCCAGCAACTAGGGGGAAGACCACGGTTGGTCCTCCTCATCACCAGAAACTACTCACCCAGACCACCTAAAAGTCAAGCACTCTGATGGTGGACGCCCTTTAGCAAGTGGTTTGACCCGGTCAACGGTCTGGAGTTTTGGTCACGGTGGATTCGGACAGAAATTCAGCAACAATATTGATAAACCTTCATTTTTCCCGCGCACGTGAGCGCAGAGCATGTGACACCGCGTGGTGCGGTGAATACCTGGCGCGTCGCGTCGCGTTGATGACATGTGTGCAGGCAATTGCAGGACTCGTGGCATCGCAGCGCAGGGCGGGGATCGATGGCTCGACTATGGTCTACAGCCTGGATACCGCTACTGTCCTACGGTAGCAGTCTTGCGAAGTCGAGAGCAATGATGTCACTTTGCTTCGTCTACGTGATTTATTACGATCTTACGGATGGGTTGATACTGGGAAGGAGGTGCTGACTCGTTGAGCGACACAGCGTCAGCGACTCAGCCCAGCCGACGGGGAGTTTCAAGGGGACGGAAACCAGAGAAAATGCTTCAAGATGTGGTATTGATTTGCTATGAGAGCACCATCTGATGGCGGTACCCCCCCGGAGTTCGGCTTAGGGTTCTTTGCTCACGGCAGATACGCACTGTCTTGGGCACTTCGATTGCTGCTCTCGGCTCCATTCTGAGACTTTGTTGATTTCTTCCCCTTCCTCACTGAGCAGCTCATTCCAGCTCCGATGTCATGTCTCAAACCCTTGCCTCTGTTGCGCTTGGGCTAGCAGTGGCCTTCGATCTTCATGGCTCACATGCTATCCAGTTTCTCCTGAGCGGCCTTCTTGCCCTCCTCAGAGACGTTGGGGTTGTGAGTTGCACTGGATCGAAATGTCTCATCGTCAGTATTGGCTTTTCTTGCGCACGACGTGTAAAACGTGTGGGAACAGAAGCAGCTGGCATTTTCTTGTTCCATCACTTGGAAGAAAGAAAACAGGGCAAAGGCAAAGGCAAGGGAAATGGAAATGGGATGAAACACACGCTTTCAAACCACGGGCGACATTCTTGGGATCTTTATCACCCTCGTCGCTCAGTGGGACGTCGCCGCCGTTGAGTTCATTGTCGAGCACTTCTTTGGCATGTTGCTTGGCTTCGTCCGAGGTATTGGGATTGGAAAGGGTTCTGTGGTTTAAATGGTTAGTGACTTGATGGCCCAAAACCAAAAGCAGAGTCCGGTATGTCAGGTGTAAGGATATCGGACGTGAATTGGACTGAGGGACCAGCTTGAATTGAGCGGGAGAGACTTACGACTTGTAGCCGCGTGCTTTGTTGGAAGCTTCTTCCGCCATTGTTGGTTGTAGAGGATAGACTTTGGATTGGACTACTTTGAAGGTGGGTAGTTGGGTGGGTGTTTCGAGTTGTGATGAGAAGGTAGAGAGTTGAAGAAGAAGGAAAGAGGAAAGTTGGTAGGAGAGGTACGAGGGAAGTTTGATTTCTCAAGTTCAAGCAAAGCAAGTCAGGCTAATTTGTCGTCGAAAAATTCACTCTTCAGGCAGGTAACGTCAGATAGTGCGCAGGCATTCACTGAGGATGATATCAGGGTCAAGTCACTGTTAGATGGAGTTGAGGTAGCATATGGCAGTACGCTCGTTAAGCAGTCCTTTACTTCCAAGGTTCTTATCACCAGTGTTTCATCTACGCAAGAGTGACCTGACAATTCCATCCGGTGCCTCACCTCCAAGGGTAGGCTCCTTGACTTTCCGTTCAGAACGAGGTGAGTGGTAGATCACCCTTGAAGGGAAACCTCTAAACTGACCTCACTTCATCCTTTGTTCAGAGGTCCTGCTTATCACATCTATTCCCTCGCGCGTTCTCTTTCCACGCCAGGCCGAAACTATCTCTCAAGTTGAAGGCGTCAGACACCCTCACAACCACTGCACCATCGATCGAATCCTCAAGCCCGAATCTTCCAATCTGCAACCTCACTCAAAATGACCGCTAAGCTACGAGGCGCTTAACGATCTCCAGACCTACCTCAGCGGCGACCTCAACGACAGCATTCACATGCGCCCCAGCGACCAGACGATTCCCAGGCAGAAAGACTCGGCTCCAGTCGAGGACCTAAACCAGCAACACTCGGCTCGGGGGGTGGTTGCTCACCGCTTGATCACGTCGACAGTTGCTTTCCATGCAATGGTCGTGACGGAACGACCAGTAAGGAAAGATGGATTATCCACTCCTGCAGTGCCATAAGATCAGAGCGGGTCTAGATGATGGTATTCGGGCAGGAGAAAAGCGGTATCGACAATGCATTGGATGGCGTTATAGTTTACTACTAGTACGATGGCTGTGAGCCTGTGACAGCCTGCGCCCGCTTGGCTCGGGTCTCGTCCAGCGTCAGACGGGAGAGGGCCCCTTGAAAGATGCCTTTTCTGTCAGGTAAGTTCACTTGCGAGTGAAAGTAGGACTAAGCGGGGTTTGGGTAAGGTATCTTGACAAGGTTTCCATTGAGCAGCCAATGTAGGATGGATAGGACGGATCGGTTGATTGAAAGGTGTCTACACAGTTAGGCACAATACCCGGATGTCATGTCCGTTGTGTTCTCAAAGCGAGCCAATCGAGGTACCGCGGGAAGGAAGACTCTGTCGTTTCCCAGCGACTCGACCTCCGATGCGGTCAACCCGATTCATGCCATTGAGTCAGTGACCGTGATATAAGGCACTATATCCCCTCCAACATCCTAAGAGCTCCCTCCGACCTTTTGCACGGCTTTCAGGGCTCCAACGACGGCAATGGAGCTCAAGGGGGCCGCAATGTGCGCAATCTAAATAATATGTCAGCAATTGGCCCTCCACGATGCAGGCTGACGTCGTCCGTACCGTCAAGAGCTTGGAAATGGACATGACTTCTTTCTGATCGATGCCGCCCGCATCAGCCAAAGCCAACAATTTCATGGCAGGCGGCCCAGATGGCATCACCATCATGGTAAACCACAGCATCCTATCATTTCCGAAAACATTGGTCTTGGCCGCGAAGCCCCAGATGGTGGCAATCCCGATCCTGGTGTATAAAATGTCAGCTGTCTTCGTCAAGATACCTAGTAGAGTCGATTGTGCCTACGCAGGCCAGATCAAATATCTGGCAGCCAGGATGAAGACCATGGGAACCCATGGCACGGGTCCGGATTCTTCGCCTTGTTTCAGCTTGCGCAGGCTAGTAGCCAGCTGCACTCCCACGATGACCACCTGCAACACCACAAACAGGTCCCCGATGTTCTTCAAACTGGAAGTGAGCCAGGCATTGAAATATCCTCCGTCCTGAGTCTCGTTGAAAAAGACCTTATGGAGCCACGGGACCAGGCCTACTACAAACCCAAGCACAGCGCCCAGTAGAGGACCGTTACAAAACTTGTACGCATAGTGAAAAGCCTTCTGCGCCCAGGAGGGAAGCTTGTCATTATACTCGTTGATTCTGTTCTGTGCCTTCACTTGCAGGTTTTGGCGGTTTCGGACGGCGACATCCGGGAGCAACGAGGTATTCTCAGTCGGGTCTTCGTCTAGTGGTGTGCATCTTGGGTCAACACCTCGTCTGTACTAAGATAGTTACGGCGGAGGATGTACTAGCTGTGAACTCACCTTCTTGGCCTGGCCCTCCCTCTTGGTCATCTTGGTCTTTATCCTTCTTACCCAAGAGATTATCGCCCACCGCGAAGACAATTCCATTGGCGACCATGGCGAAGACCAGGAAGTATGATTCTGCTCGGTCGACCGCATCAGCAGGACTTTCCCCGTCGCCAGTCAGCGGCTTGAGAACACCAGTGACTTCGAGCGAGCGAAGAAGCAGCAACGGCATTGAAATGGCGTTGTTAAAGGAGATTGCCGGGGTGGTCCACGCCGGCAGCTTGAACATGCGTGAGATGAAGAGCGTAGCACCAATGGCTGCTACGTGGTACAAGATTGCCCAGACTAATGATATTCAATGTTTAGAATCATCTTGGAGAACCAAATTCTCGGGACCTTGGTTCCGGGCATACGCACCAATAATGGGGATGTATCTCATGGCAGACTCGATCCTGACTTGAGAGCCAATCCGAGTGAACATCAGGGCTGGCAAGAACATTTTGATTGCAGCCTGGGAAATGGAATTCGCCGACTTCTCGTCTAGGAGGCCGAATTGGGCTGCGAGCACTCCGTAAAACACGTCCAAGAGGACGGTCAGGGAGGCTTGCAGCGCGCCTAAGAACGGTTGTAGAATTTCGGAGGCCATATCGAGAGCAAAGGCACACAGCGTTCTGGGAATTGAAGGGATGCCTCTCTCGAATACAGGTAGATATTCCTGGAGCTGGAGCTGGAGCGACAGGGTTGGGAAGAAGCGAGCAAATATGGTGGAAGTGTCAAGCTTCGACCAAGATCATCGTGATGGCAGGGCAGTGGAGAACTTGTACCTGGACGCAGGAACCGTGGAATGGACTGAGGTACGTACCACACCGAAGTGCTAGTAAAATGTTTGTGACGACCGTTGAGATATCAACATGTCAAATAACAGGATGGGAAGACACGAGGCTCTTTCTATGGGGCGGGAAGGGCAGGGCAGGGCAGCATCGAGCAGGGCAGGGTTGTGGTATCTGTAAGTACAGAGCATAACAGGGATTGGGTTGGATGGATGCTGTGACGTCAGCGGGGTCCAGTGTGGCATTGCAGTCGTGGGGTCAGTGTTCCGCCGTTTCATGGCTGTGACCAGATGAGCGAGAACAGACTGTTGAGTCTCAGTACGCTGCTACGTTCAGCCGTGTCTCGCATTGAGCCCAGCGAGTTCTGATTAGCAACTCATATATTCCAGACTTTCGTGCAGCAAGGTGCCCGAGAGAGATATGTTGAGACTCGACAGCTGGAGCCTCGTCGGGCGGAGAACAACCGAACCGAAGCGCGAGGCTGGCGCTAACCTGTTTCGGTAGCATCTCCACTCAGCCTCGTCAGGAAGTATGAGATCATCGACCAGAGATGACCATTCCAACGTACTAACCTGTGACGTACTCTGTAAAGCACTGGCAGTCCCAGCACAGGAGGCTATCCACAACCTGGCATACAGAGTATGGATGCGCAAAGCTTCAAAAATATCGGTTCCCTCGACGGAGACACGTAAGGTGGCATGGCTGGACCCCTGATTGGGAAAGGACAGCGTCAGGACGATCCAACCTTTTGCTCTTCAGATGAGAGCTGTAGTTAGCTAGCATATAGCAATGTTCTCTGGAGCATACACGCTCGAGTTGGGCTCAGGAAGCCATGGTCTCTCCTTGATCTCCGTGGGATGCTGACAGACGGGAGCAATCAAACGTAATCAACCGCTTCGCCGTTCTGGCCGGAGATATTGTGGGTTTGGCGAGGGTTTAGACTTATGTAGGCTCGGCTGACTGGCAGAGCTCCTTTGATTCAGGTCGGGCTGTGGCGCGGCAAGAGTATTGAAGAGGCTGAAGGAGATGAACGCATAAGTATAGCGAAGCCGATGGGACGACCGTATAGCATCAAGTACCAGGGGTATGTACCGGCTGGCCTCCTACTCCCCCGTACAGCCACGTGCACCGCCACAAGAAATGCGCCACGCTAGGACTGTCACATGACAGGGCTATCTCTAATCCGGTTTAGCTTCAAACCTGTCTCGGCTTCCAGTGTTTAGCTCTCAGTTTCTTCTCTCGACGACCGTCATGCTGCGACGAGAGCAAGCCCAGACAAAGCACTGTCGATCGTGAAGGTACACAGGAAGTGCAGTATTGCGGCAGTATGAAAGAACCCGGCCTGGATTGAAGCCTGAAGAGCAACAATCGGCAGAGTCCGGGGGCGACAGAGTGACCTGGCCTTGTCCCCTGAACCCCCGCCGGGGGCCGGAACTAGCCAGAAATCGAGTGATATGGCATGCTGGTTCGAGGATCCGGCCTCTCACATCATGGAACGAGATATTGCAAGGTGTAAAGCAATGACGAATGGGCCACAAAGGATCAGTCAACTGTTTCGATTACGATCCGAACTGACCAAACAGCGGCGTATCAAGCTGCGCAGCCCCAGGATGTATTCTCCGATATGCAGATCACGATTGGAAAAATGTTCCGGGCATGCATGAACGACGAACATTCCCCCTCCTCGACGTGCTGATCGATGTGAGTGAGATGCAAGCCGCCGCATGCGGCCTTGCGCTGCTGGCCCAGTCCCTCTCGGGCAAGGGGAACCCAGGTCTGTTATAACTGCTCAACTATAAGTCTCTGACCTAGCAGGGACTTTGACTTTTCAGAATCAAGCTTGCCACCGTCTACTTTTTTTGTCTCCCTTTTTTTGCAGTGCAATTCATTCCATCCATTTCCCATGCCAGGAATGTATGTCGAGTCCATGGACTATGATTCCAGCCTCGACAAGACTTTGTCACGGCTGATTACGGCCTTCCATGTCCTTCACCAGCAAGGGATTCTAGACGAGTGCGGCCATATCTCAGTGCGCAACCCGCAAGACCCGAGCACCTTCTTCACCAGCAACATACCTGCGATCCTGGTCTCGTCCAAACGACATCTGAACGAGTGGAATGTATGCGACGGGTCCCCGGTGTCGCTCTCGACGAGTGGATGCCAGCCAGTACGAGAGATCTCAGCCGAGTCAGAGCACTACATCCACAGCTGTATCTACAATCGTTATCCGAGGGTGCAGAGCGTCGTACATTCCCATTGTTCCAGTGCCATTGTCTACGGACTGTGCAACAACCCAGGAAGCATGCTGCTGGCAAGTTCTCAGATGGCCGGGTTTCTGGGCGACCAGACGCCCATCTTCGATGCGGCGGACCACTATTCCGGGCTGCCGCCGACCTATCCGAGGAATTTGAACATCAACCACATCAAACTGGGAGACGCTTTGGCCCGAACATTCAACAGTCACCCTGAATTTGATGGTGTCGATGTCGACGGCGTTGACGGCATCGACGATCTCCCTCTCCATTGCACCGTCTTTCAGCGTGGTCATGGGTTCGTCACCTGGGCAACGAGTCTCGAGGATGCAGTCTACCGAGCAATTCATGTGCGTCGGGATGCGGATATTCAGACGACAGCCATGGTTCAACGACACCACACAGACGTCCATGTCGTCTACTTGAGCGAACGGGAGGCCTATGATTGTAAAGAAACCATCAACCGGACATCGCCCGCCACTTGGGCCGCTTGGACTGCTCAGACCGAGCGATCGGGATATTACCGCAATGATCTTCGAAGTAGCCGAGTGGATGGTTTCTAGGCCTGCTGGCCGGAAAGTGGTGCGCCGGATGAAGACGACATATCTCAAAGAAAGCGGTGTTGGCGGGCGCAGCGGTCATGCAACGCAGTCAGACTTCACAACCATGGTTATCAGCAGTAATAGGAATGATGCCTTCTATATGTGCTGCTCACCACGGGGCCCGGGGGGTGGGGCGCTGCGCACGGGAGGGCAGTATCCGGCCCTGGGTCAGTGAAATCGAGTGGGCTGTGGGCTGTATCGTCGGTTGTGGCAGACACGTCGGACTGACGGAGCAATCGTCGCCTTTGACGATCAGCTACCGCCTTGCAGAAGCGTACCACACCATTTGAAGCAGACTGCCTGAAAATGGAGGTGAATAAGGCAATCGTGGCTTCTGCATCAGACATCACTACCGCGACCACTTTTGACTCAGTCGGAAACGAAGCAACGGGCCTTCGACGAAGCGCAAGACCATGGTGCACTGCATGCCACGGCAGCACTTGATAACGGGTCAAAGTGTCAGCCTGACCATTTGGAAGGGAGGGAACAAGGGATGGACGTGCTTTGCTGCAGGCACATAAAGCAACTCCCGAACCTCACGAGTTCATCATCGTTCCATATGTCCATATAACAGAATAACAGGAGGGCGCTTTCTCAATCAATGCCCACTCTATCATTATGCCAGACAGAGACCTGGAATCAGTCACAGTCACAGTCACAGTCACAGTCACTCGTCTCGAGAAACCCAACAATAGTGCCATCGTTGCGGTAGCTAAAGTTACCCGCCTGCCCGCGAGGCCAATCCTTCCGCCATCTCGGAGCAGCCGTCAGAAGAGGTCGGTCGCGACATCTATCGCCACGGCACCCAGAAGCGCTGGGCCAGCCGTCCCCGTCCGAGGGCATTGAGGAGGACAAGGACAAGGATAAGGACAACTACGCGCTGGGCATAGTCGTGGTCGAGATTGCAGAGTGGCAGTCCTTACAGCATACAAGGTTGTGGAGTTTGAGCAGGACGTCAGCTTACAGCGACTATCGAAGATACAGTCGTTCATGTTGCGAGATGGGAACGGCTCCATCGCGCAAAGTGTGGCATTCAGGCTGGGCCGGGCTTATCTCAAGCTGGTCATGGTCATGCTATGTCTAAAGGCTCCCTCGGAGTTCATTCCACATCATCTTCGAGAGCAGGGTAGTTTGTCCCGGCAGGAAATTAAGAGAGCTCGAGAAATGTAGATTGTGAGAACATGTCTCGATGGTCTAAAGGCATCGACGGGGGATAATGGTGGTGCACGAGGTCAGGCGCAGACGGCTGGAGGTACTTATTCGATCTGCTGGAGAGTGAAGTAAGGCACATCCTTGCAAACAAGCGATCAGACACAACTGTGAAGCGAAAGTAATGTAACAGTACACTGCTTTCATTTTAGTCGTGTTGACCATGCTCACTGTAGAATGCTCCGGCTTTCCAGCCATTTTCAGCCATACAAAACCTCACAGACTCCACCAATGGGTATATCCATGACAGCATCAGTTCCTTCATTCCATACGAGTTCCCAATTCGGATAGAGGGCGGCTTGACCCCGCGCACCAAACTGCGAGTTCCGCAAAAGAGCGTCCGCGCTGGAAAGATACGGGAATGTCGCGCCATGGTACGAATGTGTCGAGGGCTGGTTGTGCGAGAAGGGAGTTTGCGATTGCGATTGCGACTGCGACTGCTGGGCTTCCCATCCCGCAACATGCTGCAGCTCTGCGCGAACAGAGTCAGCCGGTTTCGTATGTGACGACCTCCGCCGTGACTGCGTCTTTGTCTTTTCTTTGGGTTTGTACGATACTCCGCCGGTTTTGGAGGATCTCCTTGCCTTTCCGGCCTTCGACCTAGCGACTTCCATCTCTGTCTCATATCTTTCGCGTTCCTCGAGTTCCTGAACCAATTTCTTGCTGCCACCTTTCCGGACACGGCCTGACTCGTCTAGGATGGCGACGTTCGCCGCCTCGTCGACCATGCATTCCAGACTGTCCAACGGGAGGGTCAAGTATTCGACGTTATAGCTGAGCAGGGCCACGTAGATATACACCAACAGCATCACGATCCAAGCCGGGATGGCCAGAGACCACCATCGGTTCGGATAGTAAGTGATTCCCAGGGCATGCAGGAACGGAGAGGGCAGGTATGACCACAGAATGTAGAACAAGAAGGCGAGCGATGAGGCCAGGTAGAGCACGAACCCGTAGTACTCGTACGTAGGCACCTTGGGGGATGTGGGAGGAAGCGGATGCGCGCGGCGGGCCGAATGCGCGACCGCAGCTTCCGTGTCGTTCGGCGTTTCGACGTCGGAGCTGTCTGGCGTGGTCGGGCGCGTGGAGGCCGTGGATCGGTTGAGCAGGGACGGTGGTCGGAGCAGCGAGGTCAGGCTCGGTGAGGGCGGCAGGGGGGTGGGTGGACGGTTGTAGAAGGGCGGGTAGAGTGGTGGTGGCGGCGGAGGGGGGAGCGAGGTCGTCGATTGCGAGGTATGCAGCCCGACGCCATGATTTTGGTTCTGGGCGTTCGTTCGTCTCGTAGATCGTCGAGTGCGTGCTGGAAGAGACCGGACGCGCGAAAGTGCGTCTGGTCTGGCCGCGGATGATGGATAGTATCCCCCTCCCCCTGGAGCGGCATTGCCGTTTTGCGGCGGCTTGTCTTCGTCTTCCTCGGTGTCTCGATCGCCTTGTATCTCTTCTGCTGATGCTGCTTCTTCTTCATCAGACCCCTCTCCATCCGACTCTTCTGATTCTTGTCGCGAATAGTGCGACTCGAAATCGTCCTCGCCTAAAGAGGCATCCTCGTCGGGTTCCGATAGGTGCATCCCCTCGTCCTCGGTTCTGTCCCCGTCTTCTGCGCCCAGCTCGAAACCTGTGGTGGCCGCGCGCCGCCTGGCCGTCCGTTGCAGTGTGGGGGTAGGCGTGGCGGCGTCGCGGTCGGGCACTATCATTCGTGGGCCAGTCGGAGTGCGCTGATCCGGGATCAGGACCGACGGGGAGGGTAGATTGTCCAGATATGGCCGAAGAGTTGGTGGGAAGGTGGCAGATTTTGCGTGAGGGCGTTGCCCATTGGCATGTTCGGGCGACGACCCTCTACTCTGCGGCGGCATTGTCTGGACTCATCAGCGAGAACGAGCTGAATGGTAAATAGTTCGTGGTTACTGGTTACACAACAGACATCGACCATGGAAACAATTCAGTTGAATGCGGGGAGAAGCGCCAAGCGAACAGTGGCAGCCTTGTCTTCTCGCAGCCTTGCCCCCTTTTCTCCTCTTCTGACAAGGCTGAGAGAGAGTCCGCAAAACCTGAAGAGTGGCGGTCAAGAGTAATTACTCTTTCCAATCCCTGTATCGTCCTCCGCATTTGGGAAATCGTTCCTTGTTGTGGACTGGACTCTAAAGTATCTGGTCATTTCCTTGAAGAAATATATCATTATAGGCATTGCGTGCTATAACCGCTGTACTAATGAATGCCTTTACTAGTCTACACCTTTTGTACAGTCATCTCATCCGCTCAAAAAATGCCATGTCATGATTCGTAATGCTGAGTAAACGCGGCTTCCAACCTCCTCCCTTCCTGTTCCTTCTGGAGCAGTCGCGAGAATCGATCATGTCTGCGACAGTCCGTCCACGCTTCTCAGCCCAAGGCCAATATCTCCGGGGCTACCCTCTTTCAAAGTCGAAGCAGACGAGCTTGCACGAGCGCTAGCACTATCGGTATGAGGCGAGGGAAGTGGAGGCGTTGGATTCCTGGAGGGGTCGACCGAAGGTTGCTTTTTGAGCGTCGGCGTCATCGCGCTCGACGGCGACGGCAAGGGCACGTCATGTTTCCTCGAGATCTTCCTAAATCCTTTGATGGCGTGACCAACGCTTTCGCTCCGTCGGCGGAAGGCGGAGAAAGACTTCTTTCGATCCGTGCTTGACTCTGCGGGTGCCGGCGCATCAGCCATGCTTTCCTCCGCTGGCCGCGTCGGGAGTGACGGCAATGCGGTGATGATGGCAGAACTCCTAGAGCTCGAAATGCTTATTGCTGTCGAAGGACGTTGCAGGTGATTTGGATTGCGAGACTCCGCTGACGGGGTGGACCTCCACTGTGTGTCTGTGTCAGTAGCTGGCCCTGTCCCTGCCTGAATGGCGATCGATGGCCGGGTGATGTGACTCGAAGAACGAGAAAAAGGTCGATTCTCGCTCGCAGAAGTGGGCGTTTTGATCAGGTTTTTGATGCTGCTCATGCGCGCATGGTTGAATGCGGTGGACAGTAAGGGCAGACTGGATGTTCGGTCACCCTTGGGTCTGGTCGACGCCCTGCTCGGAAGGAGGAGCGACTCCTGGCTGGCGTTGCTGATGAGGATAGAGGCATTTGCAGGAAGATCTGGAATTTCGAGCAGCGTAGCTTCAGCCGCCGGGAACTCCGTATAGCTGCTGCTTGTTGATCGACGTTTGGCTGGTCGCTCAGCTAGCTGTGTCATTGGCTCTGAGGAAGAACTTTGCAGCGACGGGGTCCTTCGTTTGTTCTGTTGCGACATGCTGCTGATGGAAATAAGTGAGGGTCGCGATTTCGGTTGGGAAAACGACACTGGTGTAGCGACTTCAACCGGCGAGGGAGTTTCGTCGTCGTCGTCAATCTCGGGCCCCAGGATCTCTGTCAACAGCGATTCCGAGTAAATCGAATAGCGGTCATATCTGAAGTCCGAGAGCGTTGCCAGAGAAGCCTCCAAAACAGGTCTTGGTGACGGGGGCAGGATAGTAACTCGATCATCGTCTAATGTGGTCCTGATGTCGTCCTCCTGCTCTTCCTCCATATATGTCTTCGACGGCGACATCGCGTGTGTCTCGAAGAGCGTGGGCTGGCCAGAAGTTACTCTATTCAAGCAGATGCCATCTGGAGTCAACGCGCTGCGCTCAGAGAGCGTCTCAACCGATGACTCCCGGTCAGACCGCCCGGCGTCCAGATCTAATTCATCTGAAGTGTCGTGGGCTTGCTCCATGTCTTCTGGAATGTGATCATATATCAACATCCGTCTCTTGTGTTCCTGGAATCTTTCCTCCTCATAAGCCTTCTGCTCCTCTCTCTCTTGAAACTTCCTTCTCCGAGCAGAAGCAGACCTCATGTCCCGGGATTTCAGTGCTTGGTCCATGGGTCTGGCATTCCTTCGCCCGGTGCGGTTGGTTGATAAGAGTCAAAGGAAGAGCTGGACACGACGGGGAGAGATGTCATATGTTGGAGCACGTTAAGAACTCGGAAGGAACCAAGAGGGTTGTGGGAGAGGAGGGGCTGGAGCGAGCTGTCACTTGGAACTCCAACGGTAGCAGGGACTATCGAATGGAACCAAGGATGCCAGAGCGTTCATGAACTTGAATGACAGGGACAGGCCAGATGACAGTGCAGAGTAACTTTGTGTGACAGGCAGATCGCCCGATGGTCATGGCAGACCCGGCTCGTGCGCAAGCGTGGCTCCCAAACCGAATAAAGCGGACAAGTGCAAGCCACCGAGAGCGACGCTTTCTATAATTGTCGACGTTGAACGAGAGATATGACCTAGAAGCAACGAGTGACAGGCCTAGGGAAGGGGAGGACTGCTGCAGAATGGCGCAGAGTGAACAAACCAATCTTGTAGACGAGGCAGAAGGAGTTAGGGCCGATCGCTTAACAGTTAGTTATCCTGGATGAGATTGCAGCCAGTGTGATAGAAAGCCGGGCCTCATCTTTCCTGTTTCTTTTTGGGACGAAAGAGTGTCAGAAAGTCAGAGATGCTGGGGCCAGGTGGAGCATGTGGAAACCAGAGAGAGCTTCACCAGTCCGAAGCCAGCGTTTCATCAGTGTGTGGACTCCAAACTTGACACACGGACGCTTGTGGCTGTCGGCCTGGGAGCACGGATCTCTCCCGACTGATAAAAGGTCCGGTCCATCTCTCTGTCTGTCAACAAAGGTCTGGAAGGAAAGGCGGTGGTTCTCCCTTTGGCCGAAGCGGAAAAAAACAAAAACAAACCGCAGATAGGAAGCATCTTAGTCTGTTGTCTTGATGCTGACCGCCTATTTGGGAATTGTGGAGAGTGGTAGCGACCATCGTCCAGGTGGAAACGCCATGTACCAGCCCAGATCCAGATCAGTGGCATCAAGCGTCCTCGCTAACATACAGGTGCGTTGCTTCTGGGAAAGGCCAGGTGCCTGGGGCAAACTTTGTTCCGGAGTGGCACAAGAATACCAGGGATCAAGGCCCTAAGGAGTAAAGCTTCAGGGGCCAATTAAGCCTGAGGACAGAAGGCGGTGTCGAATGAGGATGGGCTTGAGAGCGAGGCTTGGAGGCGAGCAGCCAGCAAATCCCAGCTTCAGAGAGGAGGCGAACTGATGCGGCCAGGTCAAGCCACCATAGATACAGGTACAAGGTAGGCTGGTAAGCGAGTAGCAGTGAGAGAAACTCGAAGTGGTGGTATTGGTGGTCAACTTGAAGCGGACAGTCCCTCCTTTGGCCGTGTTCAGTTTGCTAGCCAGCGGACACCTGCAGATCGTAGTAAGGATAGGACCCTGGTGTAACCATGTACTCTGTCTTCTGTAATCATAAAGATAACGTACGTCTCCACAGTCTTCGAAGTAGTTATCGTCATTCTGTACGTAGTTCTGGTGGAGTGACTCGCGCTTCGTGCACGATGGAAGCTCTCACTTGAAGAGCTCTGTGCTGGGCCACATCACATCCCTCGATGATCATTTTGTGGTCTTCAAGAAGAAGGATTGACAGCGCTTCAGAGTTTGTGAATCTTGGAAAGAATACCAGCCCTGGTGAGATCAAACACGTGTGTCCCGAGCACACACACTATAGCTAGCCCTTGGTCATGGTCCCTGCTGTGTACCCGTTGACATAGCTGCTGTGCGCACCTGATGGTCGAATGTTGATGTTGATGTTGATGTTGACATCCAGTATCAATGATGCCTAGCTGGCTGGCTGGCTGGTTGTAGCTTCCAAAGAGGCAAAGAGGCCAGTCGTGTGAAATTGCTCGGTGGGATCTGGCCGTTGGTGCACGGTCGTCCTGATTTCACATCCATCCATCCATCAACCATACAGGTAATGAGCAGATGGTCCATGCGATGATTGCAGACCGCGCCGTTAGACGTCAAAGCAATGTCATTCGGGATCTCCCTCGACCTAGTCAGTAGTCAGGCACCTGAGCATCATTAACACCTCATATTGTTAGCCCGCTTCTGGATTCGGATTACAGATTACTCTTTCGGAACATGTTCTCATTTCGGGTTTGTCTCTAATCTCGGCCCTCTGATCAAGATCAACAGGGTCTGCTTTTGGTCGGTCGATCAATCGACTGTTCGCCCGCCCCGGACCAAGGATTGTCCGTCTTACCCCCCAAGTCAGCCTTGTGTTGTTACGTACTGTATCACAAGTTGATCAAACCATGCAAGTCAGTGTCTGGTGTCTGGACCAGGTGCTACATCTATCAGGTCACACAGTTTCGCCTCGAATCTCGGTAAGAGCAATAGCCCCGGCGTGAGCCACCACAACGGGGTTTGTACGCTGTCTGTCAGAGCACCTATCACGGACTCCTTTTCCTTGTTTTCTGATCAAGACAGAATGTAAACATTATTCCTGCTATGGTCATCTGCGAGCTCCTCTCCTCTTAAGCTTCTATGGACAGCTCCCATTCCAACATCCATTCTTGCACTATCTGGGCCAACTCTTTCTGCGCGTTTGCCACAGGAGCCGGAGGCAAGTCCGGTGTCGTCTCGTTTGGAAACAGGCCATTTTCCTCATAGTGGTGAATGGCGTTCGCAATCAGGATCACTGGCTCACTGGCGGTACTCGTATCGTTCAGTCGATCGGGAACGTCGAGCGTGGCAAGCGGCGTCGCTGGCCGCCACGGGTCGATTTCTCCGCCGACCAACGCCAGGCGCGGGTAAGAGATGTTGAACCCTCCCCACTGGTTGATGGTGTCGACATCTGGAGGCGAGGTGATGTTAAAGGCGTACCGGCAAACCAGGGTGAGATAGTCCAGCGTCAACAGTCGAGAGATCAACGGGAGGCGGTCGGCAGGAACGCCTGAACCCGTCTGAATATAGCCCCATTCGGTGCAATACTGGTAAGCCCATGACAAGGAATTGTAGTTCGAGATGTCCTTGTCGGTGTACATGCTGGCTGACGAATTGTGAGCACTGTAGCATTGATCCAGAGTCTCGTCGCAGGATCCGGCATAGCTGTCATTGATCCACCCCATGAAGTTCAACAAACGGGGGGTCAATGTTGCGCTTTCATTGCCCCATCCTCCCGCTGCAATGAGGGAAGACGCATTCGATGCCATGTCGGCATAACCCGGCCACAGCACAGTGTCGGATGAGAGGTTGCCGCAGTAGTAGTCGAACTCGGGACTGTTGACGGCAGGGTCCCAGTTCTTCGACTGCCACCAGCCAACTCCACCAGAGACCAGATTGGCAAAATCATCGTTGTAAGTAAGGCCCTCCAGACCAAATCCTGTTTTGAGCTCGGCCACGGTGGACGAGTCATTCTTCATGAGGATGTTGTCCACCACATTGATCAGCTTCTCCTGGGTATCGATACAAACGGGTGGGCCATATTCGCGAATTGGTTCATAATATTCCCAGTAGTCATAGATGGCCTCGGTTACCCCGGACGAGGAGATCGATCCCCAGGTGAGTTCTGGATACAGCTTTCGCAGGAAAGCAGCGAACCCACCGGCATAGGAGCCGCCGTAAGCGATGTACGGCGTCCCGGGGGCCGTCAAGTTGAGATGCTCCAGGCCGGGAAAGACAATGTGCGAGGCAAAGTATGCTTGATCCGCCAATGCCTGTTCCGTGGACAAGAATCGCAGATTCTCCGTGGACAGATCCGGCGTAGGGAAGCTGGTGCCATAGTATCGATGTTCGAGAATGACGCCGAGACCGTTGGTGGCTGAGGCCAAGATGGCCACGATGCCTTTCTGCAGGAACGGTAAGCGTTCAGATGCATCGGCTTCACCACTTTGCAAAACAATGACCGGTCCTCCGGGCTTGTAGTACGTTGCATCGAAGAAGTATCTCAGGTTGAAAGAGTCGTTCGAGTGAGGCTCATACTTGGAGTCGTTGTGGAAGTGGTCTACCGGGACGGAAATGTTGTGGGCTGGATACAGCTCCGCTGGGTCGACGTCCCTTGCCACCAGTCCATGAGGAGCAGGCGCCAGGTTTCTATCGCCGTCAGAGAGATCCGAAGTGGTTATAGCATTTGACATACCTTGCCAATACCAGGCCGCATAGCGAGCCGATGCCGAGTAACAGAGCGCCTCTCATGGTGTAGGCTCGACGAATGTGCCTGGACAATTTGACCAGGCAGACGAGCAGGATAAGTAGGAAATAGCTCGTCCAAAGGTACAGTTGTGGTACCTCGATGTCTCGTGAGGCCGAGGCATGGTTGGCCACCGATACCATGCTACCCAGGTACCTGGCGCAAAGTTTCGTTGCTCGCTTCTGCCCTGGCGAATGACACCTGCCCTGATGAGTGTAGTTTCAGCAGTTATCGAGGAAGCTCGGGAAACTATGACGCTGTTGACGTGTGGAAATGCAACGTTGCGTGCCAGATCTCACCGTCCACGAGGAAGGTGACCACTCATCGCAAGGATGCCGGGGCGGGACGCAGCTCGCAGATAGGATGATCGGCTCGGTCGCAGCACGACGAAGGCGTGGAGAAGCTTGATGGAGAATAAAGGACGGAGAGGTGTCGACGATAGATATCCAAGTGGGACCTGGAAAGAGCTGGGGTTACACATCGGTGAATGGAAGCTCACGATCAAGCTTTGGAGGGGCTGATAACAAGCTCTCTGATGCCAGGGCCGCCCGCCGTCAATCCTCCCTGGGTATAGCGTTACCGGTCAAGCCTGCTCCATTGGCGATAGCCACCCAAGGTTCGATCTTGTGAGAGTAACGATGCCTTCTACCTCTGCCATGCTTTGCTATTGCTGACCAGAAAAGATGATATTGTGTGAGCCGGGATCTTTGGTTGTGCTCGCCCGGTCGGATTATTTGACAACCGTTCAGGTGTTCACGGTTTGCGGTCAAATTGATCGGCGCAGCGTCTGGAGCTGCCAGGGCCACTTCCGCATGATCGCCAAATGATTAATGCATATCTCTTTGTATATACTGTGCGATTCTTCACGCCTTTCACGCTCGAGGCACGGTGTTGAACAAGGGTCTTTTCTGGCCGAGAAGGAACTGGATCTCCTCATGGATGGCCTGAGATCGGGCGGTCGTCGCAGGTGTTTCGCCCATCAGCCCATGAGACAAGGAGGCCGTTCACGTCTATCCATTAGTTACTGAACTCTTTGAAACACCAGCTACGTTTGGTTCCTGATCCTCGGATTCCCAGCCGTTCACACTCTCCTGCCGAATGCGGCTGTTTCGGCGCCAAGGCTGCCCAATCCAGCAATATACAACGGGGCAGAACCCGCCCACTGCATCCCCTCCTACCTCTCCGTTACTACTATCTTCTTTCTAGCATAAACAAATCTGCCAACGTAGAAGAGCATCCGTGGCCTCATTGTCCGTTTGCCAGTAGCACTCTGCCGCCGTCCACACATAAACACCTGCCATCGACATAGGCCTAGCGGACCGTAGATCAGTATCCCTGATCGACCATTCATTATAAGCGACACGAGACTTACTCCTGCTTCACTGCTCAAGTAAAGAATTGCGCCCGCAATGTCTTCCATCTTCCCTATTCGTGCTGCCGGCATGGCCTTGAAAAGTTCCGCAAACTGGTTGTTGCCTTCTTCCACTGGATTCATTCTACTAGGCACGACTGCAAGGATATCTGTCAGCGTCCACTGGGCTCGACTCGACGAGGCGTCCAACTTACAGCCTGGGTTGATGGCATTCACTCTGACATACCCTGAGCCGGTCCACCATCGTCAGTAACATGGCCAGGACATGGGTCCAAAAGAAGTCCAACTCACACTTGGCGAACTTGCTCGCCAGCAGCGCCACCAAATGATCGATGGCTGCTTTGCTCGCGGCATAGCTGGTCAGGTCGACATTGGTGCAATTGTGCATACTTGCACAGCTGCTGGTGATGATCATGACACCGCGACCTTCATCTCTCCCTCGTCGTCCATTGCCCAGGTCGAGCTCACTGGCCGCCACCAACAACTTCAGCAGAGCAACAGACAGGAAGTAATGTGCCGTGACATTCACGCGGAAGGTGTCGTCCCAATCGGAATGCACTGAAGACCACAGGGATGCCTGCAGTTCATCGAGTGAGGCTGTCTTGACATTGCACGTCCGGGGCGGATCTCGTCGAATGCCAGCATTCGAACAGAAAATGTCGAGGTGAGATTCGTGTTTCTCGAGTTCGGCGGCAACGGCAGCGATGCCTTCCTTGGACGACAAGTCGCTTTCAAATCTTTCAACGTCGTGAATATTAGCTCACGCATGAGGGAAGAGCATGTCGCGTTGTACCCTACAGCGCTACCTCCTGAAGGCTTCCCCAGCTCGTTGAGTTCAGACACTGCCCCTTGGATGTCGTCTGTGGGCAGAGCCGTCACGTAGACCTTTGCACCGTTGGCCACGAGACCCTGGATTGCCATTCGAGTTACTTTTGTTGTTTAGGATGGGGAAGCATCATCTCACCTTTGCAATCATCAGTCCAATTCCACTGCATCCGCCTGTCACCAGAGCCACCCTGCCCTTGACACCAAACAGATCAGCCACGGAAAGAGAAGACATGATCTGCCCTTCACAACGATACAGAAGGAGGTACGAAGCAATAAGTTCAGTTCAACCCAGTCTCATGCTCGATCTCTCCTCCTTGCAGGTCGAGACCATGCCATCATGTCGTTGCCGCTGCTGGCGACGGAGCCTCGTCCATCTCCGTCCGGCTGGCCCAGCGGCCCTCGCACAAGTCCGTCCGCCACGCCGGCGAATCTGGGTGGATTCATCCGTTCACGCTGGATGGCAACACGGAGATATCAACTCGGTCCCAATGTATAAAACCTCTCGTCAGGGTCTTTTGCTAGTCCTTCTTCCTTGTCTGGAAGTCAACAGCCTCAAGACGCCACCGTCGTGCGACATCCAACACAACCGGTGAGACAAGCACACCACGACTATCATGGCTTTATCAGTGAGCGGCCTCCTCCAGGCCATCAACCATGACTACACCCTTTGGATCGTGGGAGGAATTGTGCTAGTCTACGGACTGTACTGGGTAGGCCTCAACCAGACCACTAGCCTTCTGCCTGCCGCTCGAGACTAACATGTTGCGCAGTGGGCAACATCCACCGACATCCCCAAAATCAAAGGCATTCCCGAGATCCCCGGCGCGATCCCCGTGTTTGGCCATCTCCTCAAACTCGGCGAAGACCATGCGACAGTCTGCGAAGCTTGGTGGCGCAAGTACCGGCAATCGGTGTTCCAGATCCGCCTGGGCAACACTCGAGCGGTGGTGGTCAACTCGTTCGACGACGCGAAGCAAATGCTGGTCGGGCACCAGAATGCCGTGATCGACCGACCGACGCTGTACACGTTCCATGGCGTGATCTCGTCGACACAGGGGTTCACCATCGGGTCCAGCCCGTGGGACGCATCGTGCAAGAACAAGCGCAAGGCGGCCGGACAGGCACTTGGGCGACCGGCGATGAGAGGATACTTCGACATGTTCGATCTGGAGTCGTACTGTATCGTGCGCGACCTGTTCCGGGACAGCAAGAACGGCGAACTGGAGATCGGGGTGCGGCCGTACATCCAGCGGTACGCGCTCAACACGACGCTGACGCTCTGCTACGGGATCCGCATGGACAACGTGTATGACGAGATGCTGCGGGAAATCCTGCACGTGGGGTCGGCGATTTCGCTGCTGCGGTCGGCGTCCGAGAACTACCAGGACTACGTGCCAATCCTGCGGTACTTCCCGAACAACGAGAAGAACCGGCGGTCCAAGGAACTGCGCGACCGCCGCGACCGGTACCTGAACTTCCTGCTCAACAAGGTGCGCGACATGATCGCCAAGGGCACGGACAAGCCGTGCATCAGCGCGGCGATCCTGAAGGACCAAGAGACCAAACTGACGGGCGTCGAGGTGTCGTCCATCTGCCTGTCTCTGGTGTCGGGCGGGTTCGAGACCATCCCGGGCACCCTGACCTCGTGCATCGGCTCGTTGTCGACCAAGGAGGGCCAGGTCTTCCAGGAGCGCGCCTACGAGGACATCAAGCGCCACTACCCCGACCTGAAGGACGTGTGGGCCAACAGTTTCCAGGACGAGAAGGTCCCCTACGTCAACGCCATCATCAAGGAGGCCGCCCGCTACTACACCGTCAGCGCCATGTCCCTGCCGCGCAAGACCGTCAGCGACATCGACTGGAACGGCGCAAAGATCCCGGCAAAGACCATGATCCTGATCAACGCCCAGGCTGCCAACCACGACGTCGACCACTTCGGCCCCGACGGCGCCGTCTACAACCCGGAACGCTGGCTCAACGACGAGTTTGTCATGAACCCCTCGTCCACTGTCCCGGAAGAGAAGCCCGGCCAGGGCATCCAGCATTTCTCCTTTGGCGCCGGCTCGAGAGCCTGCTCCGGCCAATTCATCGCCACACGCCTGCTGTACACCGCTCTGATCCGCTTGTTGTCGTGCTACAAGATCGTCGCGAGCGAGGAGGAGCCCCCCAACACCGACTATGTCGATTACAACCAGTTCAAGACCGCTTTGGTTGCCATCCCGCGGGACTTCAAGGTCAAGTTGATCCCGAGACACCCCGAGAGTGTGATCCAGGACGTCATGGCTGACGCGAAGGAGCGCACCAAGGATTACTATGTCGAGTCGAACTGAATATGACATGTACATGTACGTGGGCAGTTCGAATTGGATCCTATGTTGATGGACTGGACTGGATTGCATAGCATCGTGTTTAAGGGGGGATGGTTGCATATAGCCTGGCGCAGAGCTTTCATGGCCACTTCTAAGTTGCTCCAGGGATGAGCGTTGAGCCAACCAGAGTATAATGGCATTTGGATGGCAGATCATTTAACGGCACGGCAGAAAAGCATAGAGAATAGAGAACGGCTGGGTGTCATACTACATACGGTACAGACATCACGGCTTCCGATGCTCTATCGGCTGTTATCAACGATCTCCCTCCCAAACAAAACCACCTGCAGGACCCAAGATCGTAACATCTGCGTACGAACCTGAAACGTCTTCCTCCACAGCCGATGGGCCAAGGTGCTAACAGCTGAAGGCTTGTAGACCCTGAGTACCGTGTCCTAATACACAATATGCCGGCGCTGATAATCCTCAAGATACCTTGGAGAGGCACAAGGCTGGTGGGTCCTCAGACCGCCATCGAGTCATCGAGTCATCGAGTCTTGGAACAGCGAAGATTTGGAGTGAGTACCAAATCACCCATTATTAGGTTAGATACCCTATAGTCTAGGAAAAGTAATCATGAGAATGCACTACTAAGGTACCTTAGGATGTGTGGTGCAGTGTGTGGTGTGAGAGAAACAGATCACCATCAGTCTCTGACTACATACCTACCTTCTGACGGTCATTTCCGCTCTCCTTATCGTCAACCTCGGTCCCGTGGTGATGATGACGGACTGTCAGACCAATCCCATCGTCTGGCTTCTGACTGGCCCGCCCAATCAGGCGTCGGAGATGGTCGTTTGGCCAATGAGAAACACAGAAGGAAAAAGTTCTTTGATGACGAATCCACTAAATTGTTTCCTTATCGCCGTATCGCCTTCAAGTTTGATCTTATCGCATCCTTTGCCCAAGAGTTCTTGCGGGCAATCAATCCATCAATCCACCAATCCACCGAGCCCACCATTGACCCTGGACATGGCGGGCGATAAGACAGGCAAAGCGCGCAGTCCGGTCCACAAGAAAATGGAGGGAGAGAACCCGTCGAGTGATCTACTCGGGGCAGGGTGGACGCGGCTATGTGCATTCTTGTAGTCTCACTGCTGACTGTTGACTGCTGCTGTGCTTCAGGTACCAAGTGCTAAGGACGTGCAGTGAAACGAGACCAGTCCATTGACGGTAGAAGGCGAGGTGTTCATCGAGGGGTTATCGCCCACCAGAAGAGCAAGAGCAAGAGCTTTGATATTCAAGACATCTACCTCGGTCCTGGTGGGTTGGTTGTCCGTCGTCGGGGCGCTGACTGTAAAAGCTGCCACCAGATCGACGACTGGTGAACGGTCGGTGGACGTGAGTGTGAGGGTGAAGGTGATCAAACCGAGACAAAAGAAGGAGACGAGAAGCGCCAACTGGGGGTGCCATCCTTTGGACCCTCTGTTTCTCTAATCTATAGTCGCTCGTCAAAAGAACACCTCTACCACAATGGCTTCTTCATCATCATCCGAACAACTACCCTCCATCGACACCGATGTCCTCATCGTCGGCGCCGGCCCAGTCGGCCTCAACCTGGCCTACCAGCTGCGACGGTATTCATCACCGCCAATCTCCACGGGAAGCCCGATCTCCATTCACATCATCGAAAAACACCCCAAGCCGGTGCAAGAACACTTCGGCCGCGCGGTGACATTCTGGCCGCGCTCAATGGAGATCCTGGCGCAAATGGGCCTCGCAGACCAAATCACCCAGCAATGTGTCGCTGTGCGATCGTCCGCGGCCTACGACGCCAGCGGCAAAGAAGTGTTTGGCCGAGGCTGGAGTTTCCTCGAAGGCATCGAGGACACGCGGTTCCGCTTCGCCAGCGTGTTGCGGCAGAAGTTCGTGGAAGACATTGTGCGCTTGGAGCTGCAGAAGCTAGGCGTCCAAGTCAGCGAGATGCGCAAGTTCGTCGGGTTGGAAATCGACGAGTCCATCGCTCCGGGCGAGATGGGCCGAGTCAAAGCGACCATTCTTGACACCACATCTACTGGTGAGGGCGGAGAACAAGAAGAGCGGAAATATGTGGTCAACTGCCGCTACTTGATCGGCTGTGATGGATCAAGGACGCTGGTGCGTGGCGCCGCGGGGATCGAGTCGGACGGAGACCGGACGGAGGACAAATGGGTGCGCATCGACGGGGTGTTAAAGAGCACCAATATGCCGAAACCGCGGTCGTACGGGGCGATCGAAAGTCCCATCTATGGCAATGTGCTGTGGATCCCGCTGGACCATGGCGCCACGCGCATCGGGTTCGCGTTGAGCGAGGACCGGCGCAAACTGTACAAGGAGCTCAACCAGGAAGTCTTCATCCAAGAGGCCAAACTGTCCGTCAAGCCCTTCGACATCGAGTATGAGCGCGTGGACTGGGCGAGTGTGTATAGTGTCGGCCAGCGCGTGGCCCGGAGTTTCTGGGCGAAAGAGTCGGTCTTTCTTGCGGGCGATGCCGCGCACAGTCACAGCTCGGGCGCTGGTCAGGGGATGAACGCCGGCATGCACGATGCGGTCAACTTGGGCTGGAAGTTGGCGCTTGTTTTGACGGGTGTTCTGAAACGCGACGTTCTGGCGACCTACGATCTCGAGAGACAACCGAATGCGAAGAAACTGATCAAATATGACGAGGATATCAGCGTCCTGGTCACGGGAAGACTGCCCAAGGGCTGGAAGGGAGATCCGAAAGAGGACCCTAATGTCGTTTTGGGCAGGATCTTGCAGGAAGCGAAAGGGTTCAATACCGGGTTGACCATCGGCTTCGCACCGAACGTTGCCGTCTTACGAGACGATCAGGATCTGGACGAAGCGGCGTTGGCGAAGCGCACCATCCTCCCAGCACCGGCGATCCCAGGATTCCGCGCACCGGATGTCCAAGTGCTGACGCCTGCCTTGTGGGAGCCTGTGTGGCTACAGCATCTGATGCCCAATCTGGCGAGATTCTATGTCCTGACTTTCGTGGGCAAGTCGCCAGAATCCAAGGTCCAGTTTGTCAATATGAAAGCCGGCATTCAAAAGAATCCACACTTGAAGCCGGACAAGACCCCGGGCACTTCTCAGCCCGAAGAACCCAACGGCGTCCATGTCAATGGTTCGGCTGGGCAGCGAGCGTGGCCTGTTGAGTTCCTCACCATCTTACCCGACAAGGTTGGAAACGCGTGGTTCGAGCTGGGCACCGATCCATTAGGCAGAGTATACTACGACAACGAGGGAGTCGCCAACCAGCGATACGGCGTGGAAAAGGACGCAGGGGCAGTCTTTGTTCTTCGGCCAGATGGTTGGATTGGTGCCAGATTTCCCCTGGAGTCCAAAGGCCTTGTCGATGCCATAGACGCATATTTGGGCGGGTTGCTCCATGGGTAGAATTGTATACATGGACACTACGATCCAAGGGTCTTGAACTTCCTTCGCCGTCTTTGATCTCCAAAGCCAACGTTTCCATTCCATTTCATGCCTGGTGACTTGGAGATACCGTCCACTATTTCGGCGTTACACGTAACGGAGGCCTGGAGAAGGAACAGGGCTCGAGAGGGTACTATACTATGATTGTATGGTCAGCATGCACTTCACCAGCAAGACGGAGATGCTCGTGCTCCCCGTCCACATCCACATCCACGTCCACTTTGCTCTTCTCCGCGCAAAGGAGATCGATGAACAGGTAAGGTATCCACTGAGCGCGTATTGTCAATACGCTTGGAGTCGTAGTAAGTCCGTTCATCACCGCGAGAGATTTCTCTACCGGACATGCATCATGTAAGCGCAGTACTCGTGGGTATCCGTGGGTGTAGGTACCTGTAGTTTCTCTGGGCGAGGATGAATAAATGCTCGCAAGCGGTCGCGAGTATCCATAACGGTACATAAGGGGAGTGAGTGCCTATCAGGAGGCTGCCTGCCCAGGTGGGTAGAGCTCTTATCGAGAGAGTGCCTATCAGGATAGCAGCATAGTGCCCATCAGCAGGGTGCCCGTGCCTATCAGGAGGGTAAGGTAGGTATAGTACCCTAACAGCACACAGTAAGGGTCTGTGGTACCTAATTTGTATCTTACGTGATAGGAACAGCGCCGAGTATTACCTCCGTACCTCGATATCCGCGATAACAAGACCCTCCCACTGCGATAACCAAGTCCAAGGGTCCCTCCGATCGTAGTCCAAACCGTGTGGGCTAGGGAGCGGGCGGGCATGCGAGATCATTGAAATATGAGATCGTCCCTTGACTCCCATCGGCCTCGTGGGCTGCTCGTCGCCTGCGCCCGAGCCTGTACCTGTACTTATACCCGTCCGTGATGGATAGCTTCGATCTCCTCGTGATCAACGGTCTGGTCGTGACGGCGTCCGACACCGCCAACTACGACATCGCCATCAAAGATGGGAAGATCGCGCTGCTGGCTCCTCCGGGCGTGCTGGACGTGAAGAAGGCGACCAAGGTGATTGACGCCGAGGGGGGGTATGTCATGGTAGGTATTCCAATCTACTTATGTTTCTGTTCTCCACTGCTCTACTCTCCGAGAAGTGGTGCTACTGCTCCGTTCTGCTATAGACACTCAAGCTGACTCTTTGTTCGCGTGGCAGCCCGGGGGCATCGATTGCCATGTCCACCTCGAAGAACCTGCGCTGTTTGGAGGCAAGGGGAGGAGCTCCGACACCTTCGAGACCGGTTAGTTAGGACCTTTGGGCTTCAAACACAAAAAAGCAGGGATTGTATCGAATCCAGGGCTGAGAGACATATGTGTGTCTGGATAGGAACAAGAAGCAGTATTTGCGGAGGCACCACGACGATTGTGTATGTGATATTTGTTTGGCTGGATCTCCTGCTTCCAGTCCAGTTGTTCGTGGCGTGTTTGTGTGAGTGCGTTTCATGACTGACAAGTGGGTGTTATAGAGCGTTTGCGCCTCAGCCGAAAACCATCCCTTCTCTTCTGCAGGTTCTGGAAGACACCCATGCCCGAGCCCGGGGGAATTGCTATACCGACTACTCGTTCCACCTGCTCGTCGGATATCCGGGCGAGCAGGCGCTGTCGGAATTCCCGCGGCTGCGCGAACTCGGCATCTCCTCGCTCAAGATCTACATGACCTATGCGGCGCTGCAATTACGGGACGACGAGATCTTGGACGTGCTCCTGGCGTCGAGAAAGGAAGGCATCACCACCATGATCCACGCCGAGAATGGCGACGTGCTGAACTGGATGACCAAGAAGTTGGAGGAGAGACGATTGTTTGCGCCCAAATACCATGCCACGTCGCGGCCGCAGATCGTGGAGACCGAGGCTACGAACCGGGCCATTGCGTTGGCTGAGTTGATGGATGCGCCGATGTGAGTTCAAGTTCGATTTCATCTCTTCTTTTTCTTTCGTCTCTCTCTCCTTTCTTCCTCTGTATCACAAGGGACCAATCTAATCGGCACCCCAATCTCACAGTTTGGTCGTCCACGTCTCCTCCCCCAGCGCCGCAGCTCATCTCCGAAACGCCCAGACACGCGGTCTCCCCGTCTACGCCGAGACGTGTCCGCAATACCTCTTCCTGACGCGCGGGGATCTCGACAAACCCGATTTCGAAGGCGCCAAATGCGTCTGCTCGCCGCCGCCGCGCGAGTCCTCCGACGACCATGAAGCCATCTGGATCGGTCTGGCCAATGGCACGTTCACCGTCCTGTCCTCCGACCACTGTCCCTTCATGTACGACGACTACGAGACGGGTAAGAAATCCATCATCAGCAAGGACTATCCGGAAGGTCGATTCAGCGGGATCCCCAACGGCTGTCCGGGCGTCGAGACCCGACTGGCCGTTACCTTGAGTGCGAACCGGCTCCCCCTGCAGAAATTCGTCGAGGTCACCAGCACAAACGCCGCCCGGCTTTACGGCCTCTATCCTCAGAAAGGGACCATCCTGCCGGGCGTCAGTGATGCCGACCTGACCATCTGGTATCCGCCGGGGAAGCTGGGGACTTTCAAACTCACCAATTCCATGCTCCATCACAACGTGGACTATACTCCGTTTGAGGGGATGGAGTTGAACCAGTGGCCGAGATATACTATTTTGAGAGGAGAGATGGTTTGGGATAGAGACGGCGGTGGTCTGCTTGCAAAGAAAGGCTGCGGCAAGTTTGTGGCGAGAGGGAAGAGCACGCTGCCTGGGCCGAGGAAACAAGGGGAATGGGATGTCAGTGCTTTCTGAGAGAAGAGATCGAGCCTCTATTGCACAATTAGTACAATTGATTGTTTTCTCACTTCTAGAGAGACGGTTTTGTGCTTAAGTGCCCGGTACAATTATCGTTGGTCTCTAGTCTAGTATCTAGAGACTCTCAGCTCGAGTACCTAGGGGTCCACCATTGTCTCATCTTCATAGCTGGATGTTCCAGCCCATTTGCAAGCGACTTCATGTTCCTGTGAATTAACTGTGGCCGTTTCCAAGCCTTGAGCTGAGGTTCCCGCTCCAGGAAATGCCAGTCGCTTTTCACCATCTGCTTTTCTCTGTTTCTCCCGTGACATGAGAGATGCAGGACAGGCACAATACATAGATTGATGGCCAATGCAATGCGTCGACCTATTAACCTGTCCTTGCCAACCATGTCATGCGGCAGCGACCAACAGTCGTCGAGGATCAAGTCCAACTTTGGTCGGAATCGACTGACGGCCAGTGTTCGGCGCGCTAGTTCTTCGGGGTACGTCTGTCACCAATGACGCCGACATTGGCTGGTGGTGCAGAGTTCAATCCGGTGGCAGCTTCACTCTGTCCAATGGTGCCAGGCTCGTCGAGTGGCAAAGGTGCATTGATCTGATCAGCGAAGGGAACAGTGCGTCGAGGAGTCGGAGCATAGGCACTCGTCAATGGGGCTATGACACCGTTGTTGCGAGCACTGGTGGCGTATCTACGTGCGATGCGAGCGTAAGGGTCGAGAGACTCGTAGGCATCGTTACCGCCAGCACCGGTGATCGATGCACGTGAGATGTCACCAACAGAGTAGAGAGACCCGTAGGCAATCCCACCGCTAGCATCGGTGGTGGATGCAGGTAAGACGTCACCAACAGGGTAGAGAGACTCGTGGGCAACATCACCGCCAGCACTGGTGATGGGTACACGAGCCATGTGACCGTAAGGGTAGACAGACTGGTAGGCACCGTTACTGCCAGCACTGGTGATGGGTGCATGAGCCATATGACCGTAAGGGTAGACAGACTGGTAGGCACCGTGACCGCCAGCACTGGTGATGGGTGCATGAGCCATATGACCGTAAGGGTAGACAGGCTGGTAGGCACCGTAACCGCCACTGCCGATGATCGTAGGACGAGATATGTAGTAGTGAGGGTTGACAGAGTTGTTGGCAACGTCACCGCCACCGCCACCGCTGGTGATGGATGATCGAGACAAGTGACCGGGAGAGTTGGCAGACTGGTATGGAACGAAGCCAGCGAAGCGAAGCGGACCGCGGTAGTACATGTCTGTGACCCCAACAGGGGCGAAGACCAAGCCAGAGGGATTGTAGATGACGGTGGACGCACTGGAGTGGCTCGAGTCATTTCGCGCGATGCTGCTTCCATTGACAAAATTGTTGACGGCCCCGCCATGATTGAGACTGTCACGTTGCTTGAGGTAGTCACTCAAGTTGCTCCCTGTTGTTTTTGTTAGATGACTCAAAGTGAAGAATCCTGCTAGAGACTCTGTTCATTCTTACCTTGACCCAAGTCGATTGCACCACGGCGGGCATGGAGACCAGGATTGACGCGACCAGTATTGGCGAGACCCGGATTGGCGAGACCTGTATTGACGAGACCAGGATTGGCGAGACCTGTATTAGCGAGACCGGCATTGACACGGTCGGCATTGACACGGTCGGCATTGACACGGTCGGCATTGACACGGTCGGCATTGACACGGTC